>NW_027515105.1:0-42619 GCF_048772815.1 Callospermophilus lateralis
GTATCATCAAGATTGGGTGAAAAAATATTTGCTGGTATTTCGGAAACTCGTTATTTCTTAGAAGCTTGGCAACACCTCTCAATGAAAGTGGTTTTCCCATAGTCTGTGCCTAGGGCTATTTGAAGAGGAAACAAACCATAGAGACAAATCTCAGAACTCCTTTATTTTGTCAAGTTCCATAGAGCTACTACAAAACCATGTTGGATTTAGAGTTCCAAATTCATCTATCTATATATGAGAGAAGAGAGTTAAACCTAAATATAAAAACTGCTACTGTAGACGGACGCTTCAACCTATGAAGAACAAAATTTGGGTGAGCCAAGTGGGATTTGTGTACTGATCATTAGCAACAAGTATCATCAAGATTGGGTGAAAAAATATTTGCTGGTAATTTCAGAAACTCGTTTATTTCTTAGAAGCTTGGCAACCCCTCTCAATGAAAGTGCTTTTCACAGTGTGTGCCTAGTGCTACTTGAAGAGGAAACAAACCATAGAGACAAAACTGAGAACTCCTTTATTTTGTCAAGTTTCAAAGAGCTACTACAAACCATGTTGGATTTAGAGTTCAAAATTCATCTATCTATACAGGAGAGAACAGAGGGAAACCTAAATATAAAAACTGCTACTGTAGACGAACGCTTCAACCTAGAAGAACAAAATTCGGTGAGCCAAGTGGGATCTGTGTACTGATCATTAGCAACAAGTATCATCAAGATTGGTGAAAAAATATTTGCTGGTACTTCGGAAACACGTTATTTTCTAGAAGCTTGGGAACCCATCTCAATGAAAGTGCTTTTCCAGAGTCTGCGCCTAGGGCTACTTGAAGAGGAAACAAACCATAGAGACAAAACTGAGAACTCCTTTATTTTGTCAAGTTTCAAAGAGCTACTACAAACCATGTTGGTTTTAGAGATACAATTTCATCTATCTATATATGAGAGAACAGAGTGAAACCTAAATATAAAAACTGCTACTGTAGACGAACGCTTCAACCTAGAAGAAGAAAATTTGGTGAGCCAAATGGGATCTGTGTACTGATCATTCCCACCAAGTATCATCAAGATTGGGTGAAAAAATATTTGCTGGTATTTCGGAAACTCGTTATTTCTTAGAAGCTTGGCAACACCTCTCAATGAAAGTGGTTTTCCACAGTCTGTGCCTAGGGCTATTTGAAGAGGAAACAAACCATAGAGACAAATCTCAGAACTCCTTTATTTTGTCAAGTTTCATAGAGCTACTACAAACCATGTTGGATTTAGAGTTCCAATTCATCTATCTATATATGAGAGAACAGAGTGAAACCTAAATATAAAAACTGCTACTGTAGACGAACGCTTCAACCTAGAAGAACAAAATTTGGTGAGCCAAATGGGATCTGTGTACTGATCATTACCACAAAGTATCATCAAGATTGGGTGAAAAAATATTTGCTGGTATTTTGGAAACCCGTTATTTCTTAGAAACTTGGCAACCCATCTCAATGAAAGTGCTTTTCCACAGTCTGTGCCTAGGGATACTTGAAGAGGAAACAAACAATAGAGACAAAACTGAGAACTCCTTTATTTTGTCAAGTTTCAATGAGCTACTACAATCCATGTTGAATTTAGAGTTCCAAATTCATCTATCTATATAGGAGAGAACAGAGAGAAACCTAAATATAAAAACTGCTACTGTAGACGAACGCTTCAACCTAGAAGAACAAAATTGGGTGAGCCAATTGGGATTTGTGTACTGATCATTACAACCAAGTATCATCAAGATTGGGTGAAAAAATATTTGCTGGTATTTCGGAAACTTGTAATTTCTTAGAAGCTTGGCAAACTCTCTCAATGAAAGTGCTTTTCCACAGTCTGTGCCTAGGGCTACTTGAAGAGGAAACAAAAAATAGAGACAAAACTGAGAACTCCTTTATTTTGTCAAGTTTGAAAGAGCTACTACAAACCATGTTGGATTTAGAGTTCCAAATGCATATGTCTATATAGGAGAGAACATAGGGAAACCTAAATATAAACACTGCTACTGTAGGCGAACGCTTCAACCTAGATAAACACAATTTGGTGAGCAAGTGGGATTTGTGTACTGATCATTAGCACCAAGTATCATCAAGATTGGGTGAAAAAATATTTGCTGGTATTTCAGAAACTCCTTATTTCTTAGAAGCTTGGCAACCCATCTCAATGAAAGTGCTTTTCCACAGTGTGTGCCTAGTGCTAATTGAAGAGGAAACAATCCCATAGAGACAAAACTGAGAACTCCTTTATTTTGTCAAGTTTCAAAGAGCTACTACAAACCATGTTGGATTTAGAGTTCCAAATTCATCTTTCTATATAGAAGAGAACAGAGGGAAACCTAAATATAAAAACTGCTACTGTAGAAGAATGCTTCAACCTAGAAGAACAAAATTTGGTGAGCCAAGTGGGATCTGTGTACTGATCATTAGCAACAACTATCATCATAGTTGGGTGAAAAAATATTTGCTGGGCTTCGGAAACATCGTTATTTCTTAGAAGCTTGGCAACCCCTCTCAATGAAAGTGCTTTTCCACAGTCTGCCCTAGGGTTACTTGAAGAGGACACAAACCATAGAGACAAAACTCAGAACTCCTTTATTTTGTCAAGTTTCAAAGAGCTACTACAAACCATGTTGGATTTAGAGTTCCATATTCATCTATCTATATATGCGAGAACAGAGTGAAACCTAAATATAAAAACTGCTACAGTAGACGAACGCTTCAACCTAGAAGAACAAAATTTGGTGAGCCAATTGGGATTTGTGTACTGATCATTACCACCAAGTATCATCAAGATTGGGTGAAAAAATATTTGCTGGTATTTCAGAAACTCGTTATTTTTTAAAAGCTTGGCAACCCCTCTCAATGAAAGTGCTTTTCCACAGTGTGTGCCTAGTGCTAATTGAAGAGGAAACAATCCATAGAGAGAAAACTGAGAACTCCTTTATTTTGTCAAGTTTCAAAGAGCTACTACAAACAATGTTGGATTTAGAGTTCCAAATTCATCTATCTATACAGGAGAGAACAGAGGGAAACCTAAATATAAAAACTGCTACTGTAGACGAACGCTTCAACCTAGAAGAACAAAATTTGGTGAGCCAAGTGGGATCTGTGTACTGATCATTAGCAACAAGTATCATCAAGATTGGGTGAAAAAATATTTGCTGTTACTTCGGAAACTCGTTATTTCTTAGAAGCTGGCAACCCCTCTCAATGAAAGTGCTTTTCCAGAGTCTGCGCCTAGGTCTACTTGAAGAGGAAACAAACCATATAGACATAACTGAGAACTCCTTTATTTTGTCAAGTTTCAAAGAGCTACTACAAACCATGTTGGATTTAGATTCCAAATTCATCTATCTATATATGAGAGAACAGAGTGAAACCTAAATATAAAAACGACTACTGTAGACGAACGCTTCAAACTAGAAGAACAAAATTTGGTGAGCCAAGTGGGATCTGTGTAC
This sequence comes from Callospermophilus lateralis, assembly GCF_048772815.1. Classification (NCBI taxonomy): domain Eukaryota; kingdom Metazoa; phylum Chordata; class Mammalia; order Rodentia; family Sciuridae; genus Callospermophilus; species Callospermophilus lateralis. The sequence continues at coordinate 3,475 of NW_027515105.1, forward strand.
TGATCATTCCCACCAAGTATCATCAAGATTGGGTGAAAAAATATTTGCTGGTATTTCGGAAACTCGTTATTTCTTAGAAGCTTGGCAACACCTCTCAATGAAAGTGGTTTTCCACAGTCTGTGCCTAGGGCTATTTGAAGAGGAAACAAACCATAGAGACAAATCTCAGAACTTCTTTATTTTGTCAAGTTTCATAGAGCTACTACAAACCATGTTGGATCAGAGTTCCAAATTCATCTATCTATATATGAGAGAACAGAGTGAAACCTAAATATAAAAACTGCTACTGTAGACGAACGCTTCAACCTAGAAGAAAAAAATTTGGTGAGCCAAGTGGGATTTGTGTACTGATCATTAGCAATAAGTATCATCAAGATTGGGTGAAAAAATATTTGCTGGTATTTCAGAAACTCGTTATTTCTTAGAAGCTTGGCAACCCTCTCAATGAAAGTGCTTTTCCACAGTGTGGCCTAGTGCTACTTGAAGAGGACACAAACCATAGAGACAAAACTGAGAACTCCTTTATTTTGTCAAGTTTCAAAGAGCTACTACAAACCATGTTGGATTTAGAGTTCCAAATTCATCTATCTATACAGGAGAGAACAGAGGGAAACCTAAATATAAAAACTGCTACTGTAGAAGAATGCTTCAACCTAGAAGAACAAAATTTGTGAGCCAAGTGGGATCTGTGTACTGATCATTACCACCAAGTATCATCAAGATTGGGTGAAAAATATTTGCTGGTATTTCAGAAACTCGTTATTTTTTAAAGCTTGGCAACCCTCTCAATGAAAGTGCTTTTCCACAGTGTGTGCCTAGTGCTAATTGAAGAGGAAACAATCCATAGAGAGAAAACTGAGAACTCCTTTATTTTGTCAAGTTTCAAAGAGCTACTACAAACAATGTTGGATTTAGAGTTCCAAATTCATCTATCTATACAGGAGAGAACAGAGGAAACCTAAATATAAAAACTGCTACTGTAGACGAACGCTTCAACCTAGAAGAACAAAATTTGGTGAGCCAAGTGGGATCTGTGTACTGATCATTAGCAACAAGTATCATCAAGATTGGGAGAAAAAATATTTGCTGGTACTTCGGAAACTCGTTATTTCTTAGAAGCTTGGCAACACCTCTCAATGAAAGTGGTTTTCCACAGTCTGTGCCTAGGGCTATTTGAAGAGGAACAAACCATAGAGACAAATCTCAGAACTCCTTTATTTTGTCAAGTTTCATAGAGCTACTACAAACCATGTTGGATTTAGAGTTCCAAATTCATCTATCTATATATGAGGAGAACAGAGTGAAACCTACATATAAAAACTGCTACTGTAGACGAACGCTTCAACCTAGCAGAACACAATTTGGTGAGCCAAGTGTGATTTGTGTACTGATCATTAGCAACAAGTATCATCAAGATTGGGTGAAAAAATATTTGCTGGTATTTCAGAAACTCGTTATTTCTTAGAAGCTTGGCAACCCCTCTCAATGAAAGTCCTTTTCCACAGTGTGTGCCTAGTGCTAATTGAAGAGGAAACAATCCATAGAGACAAAACTGAGAACTCCTTATTTTGTCAAGTTTCAAAGAGCTACTACAAACCATGTTGGATTTAGAGTTCCAAATTCATCTATCTATACAGGAGAGAACAGAGGGAAACCTAAATATAAAAACTGCTACTGTAGACGAAAGTTCAACCTAGAAGAACATAATTTGGTGAGCCAAGTGGGATCTGTGTACTGATCATTAGCAACATGTATCATCAAGTTTGGGTGAAAAAATATTTGCTGGTATTTCGGAAACTCGTTATTTCTCAGAAGCTTGGCAACCCCTCTCAATTAAAGTGCTTTTCCACAGTCTGTGCGTAGGGATACTTGAAGAGGAAACAAACCATAGAGACAAAACTGAGAACTCCTTTATTTTGTCAAGTTTCAAAGAGCTACTACAAACCATGTTGGATTTAGAGTTCCAAATTCATCTATCTATATATGAGAGAACAGTGTGAAACCTAAATATAAAAACTGCTACTGTAGACGAACGCTTCAACCTAGAAGAAGAAAATTTGGTGAGCCAAGTGGGATCTGTGTACTGATCATTACCACCAAGTATCATCAAGATTGGGTGAAAAATATTTGCTGGTATTTTGGAAACTCGTTATTTCTTAAAAGCTTGACAACCCCACTCAATGAAAGTGCTTTTCCACAGTGTTTGCGTAGGGATACTTGAAGAGGAAACAAACCATAGAGACAAAACTGAGAACTCCTTTATTTTGTCAAGTTTCAAAGAGCTACTACAATCCATGTTGGATTTAAAGTTCCAAATTCATCTATCTATATAGGAGAGAACAGAGAGAAACCTAAATATAAAAACTGCTACAGTAGACGAACGCTTCAACCTAGAAGAACAAAATTTGGTGAGCCAATTGGGATTTGGGTACTGATCATTACCACCAAGTATCATCATGATTGGGTGAAAAAATATTTGCTGGTATTTCGGAAACTTGTAATTTCTTAGAAGATCGGCAAACTCTCTCAATGAAAGTGCTTTTCCACAGTCTGTGCTAGGGCTACTTGAAGAGGAAACAAACCATAGAGACAAAACTGAGAACTCCTTTATTTTGTCAAGTTTCAAAGAGCTACTACAAACCATGTTGGATTTAGAGTTTCAAATTCATATATCTATATAGGACAGAACAGAGGGAAACCTAAATATAAAAACTGCTACTGTAGGCGAAAGCTTCAACCTAGCAGAACACAATTTGTGAGCCAAGTGGGATTTGTGTACTGATCATTAGCAACAAGTATCATCAAGATTGGGTGAAAAAATATTTGCTGGTATTTCAGAAACTCGTTATTTTCCTAGAAGCTTGGCAACCCCTCTCAATGATAGTGCTTTTCCACAGTGTGTGCCTAGTGCTAATTGAAGAGGAAACAATCCATAGAGAGAAAACTGAGAACTCCTTTATTTTGTCAAGTTTCAAAGAGCTACTACAAACAATGTTGGATTTAGAGTTCCAAATTCATCTATCTATACAGGAGAGAACAGAGGGAAACCTAAATATAAAAACTGCTACTGTAGACGAACGCTTCAACCTAGAAGAACAAAATTTGGTGAGCCAAGTGGGATCTGTGTACTGATCATTAGCAACAAGTATCATCAAGATTGGGTGAAAAAATATTTGCTGTTACTTCGGAAACTCGTTATTTCTTAGAAGCTGGCAACCCCTCTCAATGAAAGTGCTTTTCCAGAGTCTGCGCCTAGGTCTACTTGAAGAGGAAACAAACCATATAGACATAACTGAGAACTCCTTTATTTTGTCAAGTTTCAAAGAGCTACTACAAACCATGTTGGATTTAGATTCCAAATTCATCTATCTATATATGAGAGAACAGAGTGAAACCTAAATATAAAAACGACTACTGTAGACGAACGCTTCAAACTAGAAGAACAAAATTTGGTGAGCCAAGTGGGATCTGTGTACTGATCATTCCCACCAAGTATCATCAAGATTGGGGTGAAAAATATTTGCTGGTATTTCGGAAACTCGTTATTTCTTAGAAGCTTGGCAACACCTCTCAATGAAAGTGGTTTTCCACAGTCTGTGCCTAGGGCTATTTGAAGAGGAAACAAACCATAGAGACAAATCTCAGAACTTCTTTATTTTGTCAAGTTTCATAGAGCTACTACAAACCATGTTGGATTCAGAGTTCCAAATTCATCTATCTATATATGAGAGAACAGAGTGAAACCTAAATATAAAAACTGCTACTGTCGACGAACGCTTCAACCTAGAAGAAAAAAATTTGGTGAGCCAAGTGGGATTTGTGTACTGATCATTAGCAATAAGTATCATCAAGATTGGGTGAAAAAATATTTGCTGGTATTTCAGAAACTCGTTATTTCTTAGAAGCTTGGCAACCCCTCTCAATGAAAGTGCTTTTCCACAGTGTGTGCCTAGTGCTACTTGAAGAGGAAACAAACCATAGAGACAAAACTGAGAACTCCTTTATTTTGTCAAGTTTCAAAGAGCTACTACAAACCATGTTGGATTTAGAGTTCCAAATTCATCTATCTATACAGGAGAGAACAGAGGGAAACCTAAATATAAAAACTGCTACTGTAGAAGAATGCTTCAACCTAGAAGAACAAAATTTGGTGAGCCAAGTGGGATCTGTGTACTGATCATTAGCAACAACTATCATCAAGATTGGGTGAAAAAATATTTGCTGGTACTTCGGAAACTCGTTATTTCTTAGAAGCTTGGCAACCCCTCTCAATGAAAGTGCTTTCCACAGTCTGCGCCTAGGGTTACTTGAAGAGGACACAAACCATAGAGACAAAACTCAGAACTCCTTTATTTTGTCAAGTTTCAAAGAGCTACTACAAACCATGTTGGATTTAGAGTTCCAAATTCATCTATCTATATATGCGAGAACAGAGTGAAACCTAAATATAAAAACTGCTACAGTAGACGAACGCTTCAACCTAGAAGAACAAAATTTGGTGAGCCAATTGGGATTTGTGTACTGATCATTACCACCAAGTATCATCAAGATTGGGTGAAAAAATATTTGCTGGTATTTCAGAAACTCGTTATTTTTTAAAAGCTTGGCAACCCCTCTCAATGAAAGTGCTTTTCCACAGTGTGTGCCTAGTGCTAATTGAAGGGGAAACAATCCATAGAGAGAAAACTGAGAACTCCTTTATTTTGTCAAGTTTCAAAGAGCTACTACAAACCATGTTGGATTTAGAGTTCCAATTCATCTATCTATACAGGAGAGAACAGAGGGAAACCTAAATATAAAAACTGCTACTGTAGACGAAAGTTCAACCTAGAAGAACATAATTTGGTGAGCCAAGTGGGATCTGTGTACTGATCATTAGCAACATGTATCATCAAGTTTGGGTGAAAAAATATTTGCTGGTATTTCGGAACTCGTTATTTCTCAGAAGCTTGGCAACCCCTCTCAATTAAAGTGCTTTTCCACAGTCTGTGCGTAGGGATACTTGAAGAGGAAACAAACCATAGAGACAAAACTGAGAACTCCTTTATTTTGTCAAGTTTCAAAGAGCTACTACAAACCATGTTGGATTTAGAGTTCCAAATTCATCTATCTATATATGAGAGAACAGTGTGAAACCTAAATATAAAAACTGCTACTGTAGACGAACGCTTCAACCTAGAAGAAGAAAATTTGGTGAGCCAAGTGGGATCTGTGTACTGATCATTAGCACCAAGTATCATCAAGATTGGGTGAAAAAATATTTGCTGGTATTTTGGAAACTCGTTATTTCTTAAAAGCTTGACAACCCCACTCAATGAAAGTGCTTTTCCACAGTGTTTGCGTAGGGATACTTGAAGAGGAAACAAACCATAGAGACAAAACTGAGACTCCTTTATTTTGTCAAGTTTCAAAGAGCTACTACAATCCATGTTGGATTTAAAGTTCCAAATTCATCTATCTATATAGGAGAGAACAGAGAGAAACCTAAATATAAAAACTGCTACAGTAGACGAACGCTTCAACTACAGGAACAAAATTTGGTGAGCCAATTGGGATTTGGGTACTGATCATTACCACCAAGTATCATCATGATTGGGTGAAAAAATATTTGCTGGTATTTCGGAAACTTGTAATTTCTTAGAAGATCGGCAAACTCTCTCAATGAAAGTGCTTTTCCACAGTCTGTGCCTAGGGCTACTTGAAGAGGAAACAAACCATAGAGACAAAACTGAGAACTCCTTTATTTTGTCAAGTTTCAAAGAGCTACTACAAACCATGTTGGATTTAGAGTTTCAAATTCATATATCTATATAGGACAGAACAGAGGGAAACCTAAATATAAAAACTGCTACTGTAGGCGAAAGCTTCAACCTAGCAGAACACAATTTGGTGAGCCAAGTGGGATTTGTGTACTGATCATTAGCAACAAGTATCATCAAGATTGGGTGAAAAAATATTTGCTGGTATTTCAGAACTCGTTATTTCCTAGAAGCTTGGCAACCCCTCTCAATGATAGTGCTTTTCCACAGTGTGTGCCTAGTGCTAATTGAAGAGGAAACAATCCATAGAGAGAAAACTGAGAACTCCTTTATTTTGTCAAGTTTCAAAGAGCTACTACAAACAATGTTGGATTTAGAGTTCCAAATTCATCTATCTATACAGGAGAGAACAGAGGGAAACCTAAATATAAAAACTGCTACTGTAGACGAACGCTTCAACCTAGAAGAACAAAATTTGGTGAGCCAAGTGGGATCTGTGTACTGATCATTAGCAACAAGTATCATCAAGATTGGGTGAAAAAATATTTGCTGTTACTTCGGAAACTCGTTATTTCTTAGAAGCTGGCAACCCCTCTCAATGAAAGTGCTTTTCCAGAGTCTGCGCCTAGGTCTACTTGAAGAGGAAACAAACCATATAGACATAACTGAGAACTCCTTTATTTTGTCAAGTTTCAAAGAGCTACTACAAACCATGTTGGATTTAGATTCCAAATTCATCTATCTATATATGAGAGAACAGAGTGAAACCTAAATATAAAAACGACTACTGTAGACGAACGCTTCAAACTAGAAGAACAAAATTTGGTGAGCCAAGTGGGATCTGTGTACTGATCATTCCCACCAAGTATCATCAAGATTGGGTGAAAAAATATTTGCTGGTATTTCGGAAACTCGTTATTTCTTAGAAGCTTGGCAACACCTCTCAATGAAAGTGGTTTTCCACAGTCTGTGCCTAGGGCTATTTGAAGAGGAAACAAACCATAGAGACAAATCTCAGAACTTCTTTATTTTGTCAAGTTTCATAGAGCTACTACAAACCATGTTGGATTCAGAGTTCCAAATTCATCTATCTATATATGAGAGAACAGAGTGAAACCTAAATATAAAAACTGCTACTGTCGACGAACGCTTCAACCTAGAAGAAAAAAATTTGGTGAGCCAAGTGGGATTTGTGTACTGATCATTAGCAATAAGTATCATCAAGATTGGGTGAAAAAATATTTGCTGGTATTCAGAAACTCGTTATTTCTTAGAAGCTTGGCAACCCCTCTCAATGAAAGTGCTTTTCCACAGTGTGTGCCTAGTTCTACTTGAAGAGGAAACAAACCATAGAGACAAAACTGAGAACTCCTTTATTTTGTCAAGTTTCAAAGAGCTACTACAAACCATGTTGGATTTAGAGTTCCAAATTCATCTATCTATACAGGAGAGAACAGAGGGAAACCTAAATATAAAAACTGCTACTGTAGAAGAATGCTTCAACCTAGAAGAACAAAATTTGGTGAGCCAAGTGGGATCTGTGTACTGATCATTAGCAACAACTATCATCAAGATTGGGTGAAAAAATATTTGCTGGTACTTCGGAAACTCGTTATTTCTTAGAAGCTTGGCAACCCCTCTCAATGAAAGTGCTTTTCCACAGTCTGCGCCTAGGGTACTTGAAGAGGACACAAACCATAGAGACAAAACTCAGAACTCCTTTATTTTGTCAAGTTTCAAAGAGCTACTACAAACCATGTTTGGATTTAGAGTTCCAAATTCATCTATCTATATATGCGAGAACAGAGTGAAACCTAAATATAAAACTGCTACAGTAGACGAACGCTTCAACCTAGAAGAACAAAATTTGGTGAGCCAATTGGGATTTGTGTACTGATCATTACCACCAAGTATCATCAAGATTGGGTGAAAAAATATTTGCTGGTATTTCAGAAACTCGTTATTTTTTAAAAGCTTGGCAACCCCTCTCAATGAAAGTGCTTTTCCACAGTGTGTGCCTAGTGCTAATTGAAGGGGAAACAATCCATAGAGAGAAAACTGAGAACTCCTTTATTTTGTCAAGTTTCAAAGAGCTACTACAAACAATGTTGGATTTAGAGTTCCAAATTCATCTATCTATACAGGAGAGAACAGAGGGAAACCTAAATATAAAAACTGCTACTGTAGACGAACGCTTCAACCTAGAAGAACAAAATTTGGTGAGCCAAGTGGGATCTGTGTACTGATCATTAGCAACAAGTATCATCAAGATTGGGAGAAAAATATTTGCTGGTACTTCGGAAACTCGTTATTTCTTAGAAGCTTTGGCAACACCTCTCAATGAAAGTGGTTTTCCACAGTCTGTGCCTAGGGCTATTTGAAGAGGAAACAAACCATAGAGACAAATCTCAGAACTCCTTTATTTTGTCAAGTTTCATAGAGCTACTACAAACCATGTTGGATTTTAGAGTTCCAAATTCATCTATCTATACAGGAGAGAACAGAGTGAAACCTACATATAAAAACTGCTACTGTAGACGAACGCTTCAACCTAGCAGAACACAATTTGGTGAGCCAAGTGTGATTTGTGTACTGATCATTAGCAACAAGTATCATCAAGATTGGGTGAAAAAATATTTGCTGGTATTTCAGAAACTCGTTATTTCTTAGAAGCTTGGCAACCCCTCTCAATGAAAGTCCTTTTCCACAGTGTGTGCCTAGTGCTAATTGAAGAGGAAACAATCCATAGAGACAAAACTGAGACCTTATTTTGTCAAGTTTCAAAGAGCTACTACAAACCATGTTGGATTTAGAGTTCCAAATTCATCTATCTATACAGGAGAGAACAGAGGGAAACCTAAATATAAAAACTGCTACTGTAGACGAAAGTTCAACCTAGAAGAACATAATTTGGTGAGCCAAGTGGGATCTGTGTACTGATCATTAGCAACATGTATCATCAAGTTTGGGTGAAAAAATATTTGCTGGTATTTCGGAAACTCGTTATTGCTCAGAAGCTTGGCAACCCCTCTCAATTAAAGTGCTTTTCCACAGTCTGTGCGTAGGGATACTTGAAGAGGAAACAAACCATAGAGACAAAACTGAGAACTCCTTTATTTTGTCAAGTTTCAAAGAGCTACTACAAACCATGTTGGATTTAGAGTTCCAAATTCATCTATCTATATATGAGAGAACAGTGTGAAACCTAAATATAAAAACTGCTACTGTAGACGAACGCTTCAACCTAGAAGAAGAAAATTTGGTGAGCCAAGTGGGATCTGTGTACTGATCATTACCACCAAGTATCATCAAGATTGGGTGAAAAAATATTTGCTGGTATTTTGGAAACTCGTTATTTCTTAAAAGCTTGACAACCCCACTCAATGAAAGTGCTTTTCCACAGTGTTTGCGTAGGGATACTTGAAGAGGAAACAAACCATAGAGACAAAACTGAGAACTCCTTTATTTTGTCAAGTTTCAAAGAGCTACTACAATCCATGTTGGATTTAAAGTTCCAAATTCATCTATCTATATAGGAGAGAACAGAGAGAAACCTAAATATAAAAACTGCTACAGTAGACGAACGCTTCAACCTAGAAGAACAAAATTTGGTGAGCCAATTGGGATTTGGGTACTGATCATTACCACCAAGTATCATCATGATTGGGTGAAAAAATATTTGCTGGTATTTCGGAAACTTGTAATTTCTTAGAAGATCGGCAAACTCTCTCAATGAAAGTGCTTTTCCACATTCTGTGCCTAGGGCTACTTGAAGAGGAAACAAACCATAGAGACAAAACTGAGAACTCCTTTATTTTGTCAAGTTTCAAAGAGCTACTACAAACCATGTTGGATTTAGAGTTTCAAATTCATATATCTATATAGGACAGAACAGAGGGAAACCTAAATATAAAAACTGCTACTGTAGGCGAAAGCTTCAATCTAGCAGAACACAATTTGGTGAGCCAAGTGGGATTTGTGTACTGATCATTAGCAACAAGTATCATCAAGATTGGGTGAAAAAATATTTGCTGGTATTTCAGAAACTCGTTATTTCCTAGAAGCTTGGCAACCCCTCTCAATGAAAGTGCTTTTCCACAGTGTGTGCCTAGTGCTAATTGAAGAGGAAACAATCCATAGAGAGAAAACTGAGAACTCCTTTATTTTGTCAAGTTTCAAAGAGCTACTACAAACAATGTTGGATTTAGAGTTCCAAATTCATCTATCTATACAGGAGAGAACAGAGGGAAACCTAAATATAAAAACTGCTACTGTAGACGAACGCTTCAACCTAGAAGAACAAAATTTGGTGAGCCAAGTGGGATCTGTGTACTGATCATTAGCAACAAGTATCATCAAGATTGGGTGAAAAAATATTTGCTGGTACTTCGGAAACTCGTTATTTCTTAGAAGCTGGCAACCCCTCTCAATGAAAGTGCTTTTCCAGAGTCTGCGCCCAGGGCTACTTGAAGAGGAAACAAACCATATAGACAAAACTCAGAACTCCTTTATTTTGTCAAGTTTCAAAGAGCTACTACAAACCATGTTGGATTTAGATTCCAAATTCATCTATCTATATATGAGAGAACAGAGTGAAACCTAAATAAAAAAACGACTACTGTAGACGAACGCTTCAAACTAGAAGAACAAAATTTGGTGAGCCAAGTGGGATCTGTGTACTGATCATTCCAACCAAGTATCATCAAGATTGGGTGAAAAAATATTTGTTGGTATTTCGGAAACTCGTTATTTCTTAGAAGCTTGGCAACACCTCTCAATGAAAGTGGTTTTCCACAGTCTGTGCCTAGGGCTATTTGAAGAGGAAACAAACCATAGAGACAAATCTCAGAACTTCTTTATTTTGTCAAGTTTCATAGAGCTACTACAAACCATGTTGGATTTAGAGTTCCAAATTCATCTATCTATATATGAGAGAACAGAGTGAAACCTAAATATAAAAACGACTACTGTAGACGAACGCTTCAAACTAGAAGAACAAGATTTGGTGAGCCAACTGGGATCTGTGTACTGATCATTCCCACCAAGTATCATCAAGATTGGGTGAAAAAATATTTGCTGGTATTTCGGAAACTCGTTATTTCTTAGAAGCTTGGCAACATCTCTCAATGAAAGTGGTTTTCCACAGTCTGTGCCTAGGGCTATTTGAAGAGGAAACAAACCATAGAGACAAATCTCAGAACTCCTTTATTTTGTCAAGTTTCATAGAGCTACTACAAACCATGTTGGATTTAGAGTTCCAAATTCATCTATCTATATATGAGAGAACAGAGTGAAACCTAAATATAAAAAATGCTACAGAAGACGAACGCTTCAACCTAGAAGAACAAAATTGGAGGAGCCAAGTGGGATCTGTGTACTGATCTTTAGCAACATGTATGATAAAGATTGGGTGAAAAAATATTTGCTGGTATTTCGGAAACTTGTTATTTTTTAGAAGCTTGGCAACCCTTCTCAATTAAAGTTCTTTTCCACAGTCTGTGCCTAGGCCTTTAAAAGAGGAAACAAACCATAGAGACAAAACTCAGAACTCCTTTATTTTGTCAAGTTTCAAAGAGCTACTACAAACCATGTTGGATTTAGAGTTCCAAATTCATCTATCTATATATGAGAGAACAGAGTGAAACCTAAATATAAAAACTGCTACTGTAGACGAACGCTTCAACCTAGCAGAACACAATTTGGTGAGCCAATTGGGATTTGGGTACTGATCATTACCACCAAGTATCATCATGATTGGGTGAAAAAATATTTGCTGGTATTTCGGAAACTTGTAATTTCTTAGAAGATCGGCAAACTCTCTCAATGAAAGTGCTTTTCCACAGTCTGTGCCTAGGGCTACTTGAAGAGGAAACAAACCATAGAGACAAAACTGAGAACTCCTTTATTTTGTCAAGTTTCAAAGAGCTACTACAAACCATGTTGGATTTAGAGTTTCAAATTCATATATCTATATAGGACAGAACAGACGGAAACCTAAATATAAAAACTGCTACTGTAGGCGAAAGCTTCAACCTAGCAGAACACAATTTGGTGAGCCAAGTGGGATTTGTGTACTGATCATTAGCAACAAGTATCATCAAGATTGGGTGAAAAAATATTTGCTGTTATTTCAGAAACTCATTATTTCCTAGAAGCTTGGCAACCCCTCTCAATGAAAGTGCTTTTCCACAGTGTGTGCCTAGTGCTAATTGAAGAGGAAACAATCCATAGAGAGAAAACTGAGAACTCCTTTATTTTGTCAAGTTTCAAAGAGCTACTACAAACAATGTTGGATTTAGAGTTCCAAATTCATCTATCTATACAGGAGAGAACAGAGGGAAACCTAAATATAAAAACTGCTACTGTAGACGAACGCTTCAACCTAGAAGAACAAAATTTGGTGAGCCAAGTGGGATCTGTGTACTGATCATTAGCAACAAGTATCATCAAGATTGGGTGAAAAAATATTTGCTGGTACTTCGGAAACTCGTTATTTCTTAGAAGCTGGCAACCCCTCTCAATGAAAGTGCTTTTCCAGAGTCTGCGCCCAGGGCTACTTGAAGAGGAAACAAACCATATAGACAAAACTCAGAACTCCTTTATTTTGTCAAGTTTCAAAGAGCTACTACAAACCATGTTGGATTTAGATTCCAAATTCATCTATCTATATATGAGAGAACAGAGTGAAACCTAAATAAAAAAACGACTACTGTAGACGAACGCTTCAAACTAGAAGAACAAAATTTGGTGAGCCAAGTGGGATCTGTGTACTGATCATTCCAACCAAGTATCATCAAGATTGGGTGAAAAAATATTTGCTGGTATTTCGGAAACTCGTTATTTCTTAGAAGCTTGGCAACATCTCTCAATGAAAGTGGTTTTCCACAGTCTGTGCCTAGGGCTATTTGAAGAGGAAACAAACCATAGAGACAAATCTCAGAACTTCTTTATTTTGTCAAGTTTCATAGAGCTACTACAAACCATGTTGGATTTAGAGTTCCAAATTCATCTATCTATATATGAGAGAACAGAGTGAAACCTAAATATAAAAACTGCTACTGTAGACGAACGCTTCAACCTAGAAGAACAAAATTTGGTGAGCCAAGAGGGATCTGTGTACTGATCATTAGCAACAAGTATCATCAAGATTGGGTGAAAAAATATTTGCTGGTACTTCGGAAACTCGTTATTTCTTAGAAGCTTGGCAAACCCTCTCAATGAAAGTGCTTTTCCAGAGTCTGCGCCTAGGGCTACTTGAAGAGGAAACAAACCATAGAGACAAAACTGAGAACTCCTTTATTTTGTCAAGTTTCAAAGAGATACTACAAACCATGTTGGATTTAGAGTTCCAAATTCATCTATCTATATATGAGAGAACAGAGTGAAACCTAAATATAAAAACGACTACTGTAGACGAACGCTTCAAACTAGAAGAACAAGATTTGGTGAGCCAACTGGGATCTGTGTACTGATCATTCCCACCAAGTATCATCAAGATTGGGTGAAAAAATATTTGCTGGTATTTCGGAAACTCGTTATTTCTTAGAAGCTTGGCAACATCTCTCAATGAAAGTGGTTTTTCACAGTCTGTGCCTAGGGCTATTTGAAGAGGAAACAAACCATAGAGACAAATCTCAGAACTCCTTTATTTTGTCAAGTTTCATAGAGCTACTACAAACCATGTTGGATTTAGAGTTCCAAATTCATCTATCTATATATGAGAGAACAGAGTGAAACCTAAATATAAAAACTGCTACAGAAGACGAACGCTTCAACCTAGAAGAACAAAATTGGAGGAGCCAAGTGGGATCTGTGTACTGATCTTTAGCAACATGTATCATAAAGATTGGGTGAAAAAATATTTGCTGGTATTTCGGAAACTTGTTATTTTTTAGAAGCTTGGCAACCCTTCTCAATTAAAGTTCTTTTCCACAGTCTGTGCCTAGGCCTTTAAAAGAGGAAACAAACCATAGAGACAAAACTCAGAACTCCTTTATTTTGTCAAGTTTCAAAGAGCTACTACAAACCATGTTGGATTTAGAGTTCCAAATTCATCTATCTATATATGAGAGAACAGAGTGAAACCTAAATATAAAAACTGCTACTGTAGACGAACGCTTCAACCTAGAACAAAATTTGGTGAGCCAAATGGGATCTGTGTACTGATATTACCACCAAGTATCATCAAGATTGGGTGAAAAAATATTTGCTGGTATTTTGGAAACTCGTTATTTCTTAGAAACTTGGCAACCCATCTCAATGAAAGTGCTTTTCCACAGTTTGTGCCTAGGGCTACTTGAAGAGGAAACAAACAATAGAGACAAAACTGAGAACTCCTTTATTTTGTCAAGTTTCAAAGAGCTACTACAAAACATGTTGGATTTAGAGTTCCAAATTCATATGTCTATATAGGAGAGAACATAGGGAAACCTAAATATAAAAACTGCTACTGTAGGCGAACGCTTCAACCTAGAAGAACACAATTTGGTGAGCCAAGTGGGATTTGTGTACTGATCATTAGCACCAAGTATCATCAAGATTGGGTGAAAAAATATTTGCTGGTATTTCAGAAACTCCTTATTTCTTAGAAGCTTGGCAACCCCTCTCAATGAAAGTGCTTTTCCACAGTGTGTGCCTAGTGCTAATTGAAGAGGAAACAATCCCTAGAGACAAAACTGAGAACTCCTTTATTTTGTCAAGTTTCAAAGAGCTACTACAAACCATGTTGGATTTAGAGTTCCAAACTCATCTTTCTATATAGAAGAGAACAGAGGGAAACCTAAATATAAAAACTGCTACTGTAGAAGAATGCTTCAACCTAGAAGAACAAAATTTGGTGAGCCAAGTGGGATCTGTGTACTGATCATTAGCAACAACTATCATCAAGATTGGGTGAAAAAATATTTGCTGGTACATCGGAAACTCGTTATTTCTTAGAAGCTTGGCAACCCCTCTCAATGAAAGTGCTTTTCCACAGTCTGCGCCTAGGGTTACTTGAAGAGGACACAAACCGTAGAGACAAAACTGAGAACTCCTTTATTTTATCAAGTTTCAAAGAGCTACAACAATCCATGTTGGATTTAAAGTTCCAAATTAATCTATCTATATAGGGGAGAAGAGAGAGAAACCTAAATATAAAAAACTGCTACTGTGGACGAACGCTTCAACCTAGAAGAACAAAATTTGGTGAGCCAAGTGGGATTTGTGTACTGATCATTACAACCAAGTATCATCAAGATTGGGTGAAAAAATATTTGCTGATATTTTGGAAACACGTTATTTCTTAGCAGCTTTGCAACCCATCTAAATGAAAGTGTTTACACAGTCTGTGCGTAGGGCAACTTGAAGAGGAAACAAACCATAGAGACAAAACTGAGAACTCCTTTATTTTGTCAAGTTTCAAAGAGCTACTACAAACCATGTTGGATTTAGAGTTCCAAATTCATCTATCTATATAGGAGAGAACAGAGGGAAACCTAAATATAAAAATTGCTACTGTAGACGAAAGCTTCAACCTAGAAGAACAAAATTTGGTGAGCCAAGTGGGATTGGTGTACTGATCATTGCCACAAAATATCATCAAGACTGGGTTTAAAAATATTTGCTGGTATTTTGGAAATTCGTTATTCCTTAGAAGCTTGGCAACCCATCTTAATGAATGTGCTTCCACAGTCTGTTCCTTGGGCTACTTGACGACGAAACAAACCATAGGGACCAAACTGAGAACTCCTTTATTTTGTCAAGTTTCAAAGAGCTACTACAATCCATGTTGGAATTAGAGTTCCAAATTCATCTATCTATATAGGAGAGAACAGAGAAAAACCTAAATATAAAAACTGCTACTGTAGACGAACGCTTCAACCTAGAAGAACAAAATTTGGTGAGCCAAGTGGGATTTGTGTACTGATCCTTAGCAACAAGTATCATCGAGATTGGGTGAAAAAATATTGGCTGGTATTTCGGAAACTCGTTATTTCTTAAAAGCTTGGCAACCCCTCTCAATGAGAGTGCTTTTCCACAGTCTGTGCCTAGGGCTTATTGAAGAGGAAACAAACCATAGAAACAAAACTGAGAACTCCTTTATTTTGTCAAGTTTCGAAGAGCTACTACAATCCATGTTGGATTTAGAGTTCCAAATTCATCTATCTATAAAGGAGAGAACAGAGGGAAACCTAAATATAAAAACTGCTACTGTAGACGAACGCTTCAACGTAGAAGAACAAAATTTGGTGAGCCAAGTGGGATTTGTTGGTGTACTGATCAATACCACCAAGTATCATCAAGATTGGGTGAACAAACTATTTGCTAGTATTTCGGAAACTTGTATATTTCTTAGAAGCTTGGATACCCCTCTCAATGAAAGTGCTTTTCCACAGTCTGTGCCTAGGGCTACTTGAAGAGGAAACAAACCATAGAGACAAAACTGAGAACTCCTTTATTTTGTCAAGTTTCAAAGAGCTACTAAAAACCATGTTGGATTTAGAGTCCAAATTCATCTCTCTATATATGAGAGAACAGAGGGAAACCTAAATATAAAAACTGCTACTGTAGATGAACGCTTCAACCTAGAAGAACAGAATTTGGTGATCCAAGTGGGATTGTGTACGGATCATCAGCAACAAGTATCATCAAGATTGGCTGAAAAAATATTTGCTGGTATTTCGGAAACTCGTTATTTCTTAGAAGCTTGGCAACCCCTCTCAATGAAAGTGCTTTTCCACAGTCTGTGCCTAGGGCTACTTGAAGAGGAAACAAACCATAGAAAGAAAACTAACAACTCCTTTATTTTGTCAAGTTCAAAGAGCTACTACAAACCATGTTGGATTTAGAGTTCCAAATTCATATATCCATATACGAGAGAACAAAGGGTAACCTAGATATAAAAACTGCTACTGTAGACGAACGCTTCAACTAGAAGAAACAAAATTTGGTGAGTCCAGTGGGATTTGTGTACTGATCATTAGCAACAAGTATCATCAAGACTGGGTGAAAAATATTTGCTGGTATTTCTGGAAACTCGTATTTCTTAGAAGCGTGGCAACCCCTCTCAATGAAAGTGCTTTTCCACAGTCTGTGCCTAGGGCTACTTGAAGAGGAAACAACCACAGAGACAAAACTCAGAACTCCTTTATTTTTTGACGTTTCAAAGAGCTACTACAAACCATGTTGGATTTTAAAGTTCCAAATTCATCTATCTATATAGGAGAGAACATAGGGAAACCTAAATATAAAAACTGCTACTGTAGACGAAAGCTTCAAACTAGAAGAACAAATTTGGTGAGCCAAGTGGGATTTTTGTACTGATCATTACCACCAAGTATCATCAAGATTGGGTGAAAAAATATTTGCTGGTATTTAGGAAACTTGTAATTTCTTAGAAGCTTGGCAACCACTCTCAATGAAAGTGCTTTTCCACAGTCTGCGCCTAGGGCTACTTGAGGAGGCAACAAACCATTGAGACAAAACTGAGAACTCCTTTATTTTGTCAAGTTTCAAAGAGCTACTACAAACCATGTTGGATTTAGAGTTCCAAATTCATCTATCTATAAGGAGAGAACAGAGAGAAACCAAAATATAAAAACTGCTACTGTAGGACGAACGCTTCAACGTAGAAGAACAAAATTGGTGAGCCAAGTGGGATTTGTGTACTGATCATTACCACCAAGTATCATCGAGATTGGGTGAAAAAATATTTGCTGGTATTTCGGAAACTCGTTATTTCTTAGAAGCGTGGCAACCCCTCTCAATGAAAGTGGTTTCCACCGTCTGTGCCTAGGGCTACTTGAAGAGGAAACAAACCACAGAGATAAAACTCAGAACTCCTTTATTTTGTGAAGTTTCAAGAGCTACTACAAAACATGTTGGATTTAGAGTTCCAAATTCATTCATCTATATAGGAGAGAACAGAGGGAAACCTAAATATAAAAACTGCTACTCTAGACGAAAGCTTCAAACTAGAAGAACAAAATTTGGTGAGCCAAGTGGGATTTGTGTACTGATCATTAGCAACAAGTATCATCAAGATTGGGTGAAAAAATATTTGCTGGTATTTCGGAAACTCGTTATTTCTTAGAAGCTTGGCAACCCCTCTCAATGAAAGTGATTTTCCACAGTCTGTGCCTAGGGCTAAGAGAAGAGGAAACAATCCATAGAGACAAAACTGAGAACGCTTTTATTTTTCAAGTTTCAAAGAGCTAGTACAAACCATGTTGGATTTAGAGTTAAAATTCATCTATCTATACAGGAGAGAACAGAGGGAAATCTAAATATAAAAACTGCTACTGTAGACGAACGCTTCAACCTAGAAGAACAAAATTTGGTGAGCCAAGTGGGATTGGTGTACTGATCATTACCACAAAGTATCATCAAGACTGGGTGAAAAAATATTTGCTGGTATTTTGGAAACTCGATATTTCTTAGAAGCTTGGCAACCCATCTCAATGAAAGTGCTTCCACAGTCTGTTCCTTGGGCTACTTGAAGACGAAACAAACCATAGGGACCAAACTGAGAACTCCTTTATTTTGTCAAGTTTCAAAGAGCTACTGCAATCCGTGTTGGAATTAGAGTTCCAAATTCATCTATCTATATAGGAGAGAACAGAGAGAAACCTAAATATAAAAACTGCTACTGTAGATGAACGCTTCAACCTAGAAGAACAAAATTTGGTGAGCCAAGTGGGATTTGTGTACTGATCATGAGCTCCAAGTATCATCAAGATTGGGTGAAAAAATATTTGCTGGTATTTCGGAAACTCGTTATTTCTTAGAAGCTTGGCAACCCCTCTCAATGAAAGTGCTTTTCCAAAGTCTGTGCCTAGGGCTACTTGAAGAGGAAACAAAACCATAGAGAAAAATCGGAGAACTCCTTTATTTTGTCAAGTTTCAAAGAGCTACTACAAACCATGTGGATTTAGAGTTCCAAATTCATCTATCTGTATAGGAGAGAACAGAGGGAAACCTAAATATAAAAACTGCTACTGTACACGAACGCTTCAACCTAGAAGAACACAATTTGGTGAGCCAAGTGGCATTTGTGTACTGATCATTAGCAACAAGTATCATCAAGATTGGGTGAAAAAATATTTGCTGGTATTTCGGAAACTCGTTATTTCTTAAAAGCATGGCAACCCCTCTCAATGAGAGTGCTTTTCCACAGTCTGTGCCTAGGGCTTATTGAAGAGGAAACAAACCATAGAAACAAAACTGAGAACTCCTTTATTTTGTCAAGTTTCGAAGAGCTACTACAAAACATGTTGGATTTAGAGTTCCAAATTCATCTATCTATATAGGAGAGAGCAGAGAGAAACCTAAATATAAAAACTGCTACTGTAGACGAACGCTTCAACCTAGAAGAACAAAATTTGGTGAGTCAAGTGGGATTTGTGTACTGATCATTAGCAACAAGTATCATCAAGACTGGGTGAAAAAATATTTGCTGGTATTTCGGAAACTCGTTATTTCTTAGAAGCGTGGCAACCCCTCTCAATGAAAGTGGTTTTCCACAGTCTGTGCCTAGGGCTACTTGAAGAGGAAACAAACCATTGAGACAAAACTGAGAACTCCTTTATTTTGTCAAGTTTCAAAGAGCTACTACAAACCATGTTGGATTTAGAGTTCCAATTCATCTATCTATAAAGGAGAGAACAGAGGGAAACCTAAATATAAAACTGCTACTGTAGACGAACGCTTCAACGTAGAAGAACAAAATTTGGTGAGCCAAGTGGTATTTGGGTACTGATCATTACCACCAAGTATCATCGTGAATGGGTGAAAAAATATTTGCTGGTATTTCGGAAACTCGTTATTACTTAGAAGCGTGGCAACCCCTCTCAATGAAAGTGGTTTTCCACAGTCTGTGCCTATGGCTACTTGAAGAGGAAACAAACCACAGAGATTAAACTCAGAATTCCTTTATTTTGTGAAGTTTCAAAGAGCTACTACAAACCATGTTGGATTTAGAGTTCCAATTTCATCTATCTATATAGGAGAGAACAGAGGGAAACCTAAACATAAAACTGCTTCTGTAGACGAAAGCTTCAAACTAGAAGAACAAAATTTGGTGAGCCAAGTGGGATTTGTGTACTGATCATTACCAACAAGTATCATCAAGATTGGGTGAAAAAATATATGCTGGTATTTTGGAAACTTGTAATTTCTTAGAAGCTTGGCGACCACTCTCAATGAAAGTGCTTTTCCACAGTCTGTGCCTAGGGCTACTTGAGGAGGAAACAAACCATTGAGGCAAAACTGAGAACTCCTTCATTTTGTCAAGTTTCAAAGAGCTACTACAAACCATGTTGGATTTAGAGTTCCAAATTCATATATCTATATAGGAGAGAAGAGAGGGAAACCTAAATATAAAAATTACTACTGTAGACGAACGCTTCAATGTAGAAGAACAAAATTTGGTGAGCCAAGTGGGATTTGTGTACTGATCATTACCACCAAGTATCATCAAGATTGGGTGAAAAAATATTTGCTGGTATTTCGGAAACTTGTAATTCTTAGAAGCTTGGATACCCCTCTCAATGAAAGTGCTTTTCCACAGTCTGTGCCTAGGGCTACTTGAAGAGGAAACAAACCATAGAGACAAAACTGAGAACTCCTTTATTTTGTCAAGTTTCAAAGAGCTACTAAAAACCATGTTGGATTTAGAGTTCCAAATTCATCTATCTATATATGAGAGAACAGAGGGAAACCTAAATATAAAAACTGCTACTGTAGATGAACGCTTCAACCTAGAAGAACAGAATTTGGTGAGCCAAGTGGGATTTGTGTACTGATCATCAGCAATAAGTATCATGAAGATTGGCTGAAAAAATATTTGCTGGAATTTCGGAAACTCGTTATTTCTTAGAAGCTTGGCAACCCCTCTCAATGAAAGTGCTTTTCCACAGTCTGTGCATAGGGCTACTTGAAGAGGAAACAAACCATGGAAACAAAACTAACAACTCCTTTATTTTGTCAAGTTTCAAAGAGCTACTACAAACCATGTTGGATTTAGAGTTCCAAATTCATATATCTATATACGAGAGAACAGAGGGTAACCTAGATATAAAAACTGCTACTGTAGACGAACGCTTCAACCTAGAAGAACAAAATTTGGTGAGTCAAGTGGGATTTGTGTACTTGATCATTAGCAACAAGTATCATCAAGACTGGGTGAAAAAATATTTGCTGGTATTTCGGAAACTCGTTATTTCTTAGAAGCGTGGCAACCACTCTCAATGAAAGTGGTTGTCCACAGTCTTGCCTAGGGCTACTTGAAGAGGAAACAAACCACAGAGACAAAACTCAGAACTCCTTTATTTTTTGAAGTTTCAAAGAGCTACTACAAACCATGTTGGATTTAAAGTTCCAAATTCATCTATCTATATAGGAGAGAACAGAGGGAAACCTAAATATAACAACTGCTACTGTAGACGAAAGCTTCAAACTAGAAGAACAAAATTTGGTGAGCCAAGTGGGATTTGTGTACTGATCATTACCAGCAAGTATCATCACGATTGGGTGAAAAAATATTTGCTGGTATTTAGGAAACTTGTAATTTCTTAGAATCTTGGCAACCACTCTCAATGAAAGTGCTTTTCCACAGTCTGCGCCTAGGGTACTTGAGGAGAAACAAACCATTGAGACAAAACTGAGAACTCCTTTATTTTGTCAAGTTTCAAAGAGCTACTACAAACCATGTTGGATTTAGAGTTCCAAATTCATCTATCTATAAAGGAGAGAACAGAGAGAAACCAAAATATAAAAACTGCTACTGTAGACGAACGCTTCAACGTAGAAGAACAAAATTTGGTGAGCCAAGTGGGATTTGTGTACTGATCATTACCACCAAGTATCATCGAGATTGGGTGAAAAATTATTTGCTGGTATTTCGGAAACTCGTTATTTCTTAGAAGCGTGGCAACCCCTCTCAATGAAAGTGGTTTCCACAGTCTGTGCCTAGGGCTAAGAGAAGAGGAAACAATCCATAGAGACAAAACTGAGAACGCTTTTATTTTTCAAGTTTCAAAGAGCTAGTACAAACCATGTTGGATTTAGAGTTCCAAATTCATCTATCTATACAGGAGAAAACAGAGGGAAATCTAAATATAAAAACTGCTACTGTAGACGAACGCTTCAACCTAGAAGAACAAAATTTGGTGAGCCAAGTGGGATTGGTGTACTGATCATTACCACAAAGTATCATCAAGACTGGTGAAAAAATATTTGCTGGTATTTTGGAAACTCGATATTTCTTAGAAGCTTGGCAACCCATCTCAATGAAAGTGCTTCCACAGTCTGTGCCTTGGGCTACTTGAAGACGAAACAAACCATAGGGACCAAACTGAGAACTCCTTTATTTTGTCAAGTTTCAAAGAGCTACTGCAATCCGTGTTGGAATTAGAGTTCCAAATTCATCTATCTATATAGGAGAGAACAGAGAGAAACCTAAATATAAAAACTGCTACTGTAGACGAACGCTTCAACCTAGAAGAACAAAATTTGGTGAAGCCAAGTGGGATTTGTGTACTGATCATGAGCTCCAAGTATCATCAAGATTGGGTAAAAAAATATTTGCTGGTATTTCGGAAACTCGTTATTTCTTAGAAGCTTGGCAACCCCTCTCAATGAAAGTGCTTTTCCAAAGTCTGTGCCTAGGGCTACTTGAAGAGGAAACAAACCATAGAGAAAAATCGGAGAACTCCTTTATTTTGTCAAGTTTCAAAGAGCTACTACAAACCATGTTGGATTTAGAGTTCCAAATTCATCTATCTGTATAGGAGAGAACAGAGGGAAACCTAAATATAAAAACTGCTACTGTACACGAACGCTTCAACCTAGAAGAACACAATTTGGTGAGCCAAGTGGGATTTGTGTACTGATCATTAGCAACAAGTATCATCAAGATTGGTGAAAAAATATTGCTGGTATTTCGGAAACTCGTTATTTCTTAAAAGCTTGGCAACCCCTCTCAATGAGAGTGCTTTTCCCACAGTCTGTGCCTAGGGCTTATTGAAGAGGAAACAAACCATAGAGACAAAACTGAGAACTCCTTTATTTTGTCAAGTTTCGAAGAGCTACTACAAAACATGTTGGATTTAGAGTTCCAAATTCATCTATCTATATAGGAGAGAGCAGAGAGAAACCTAAATATAAAAACTGCTACTGTAGACGAACGCTTCAACCTAGAAGAACAAAATTTGGTGAGCCAAGTGGGATTTGTGTACTGATCATTAGCAACAAGTATCATCAAGATTGGGTGAAAAATATTTGCTGGTATTTCGGAAACTCGTTATTTCTTAGAAGCGTGGCAACCCCTCTCAATGAAAGTGGTTTTCCACAGTGTGTGCCTAGGGCTACTTGAAGAGGAAACAAACCACAGAGACAAAACTCAGAACTCCTTTATTTTGTGAAGTTTCAAAGAGCTACTACAAACCATGTTGGATTTAAAGTTCCAAATTCATCTATCTATATAGGAGAGAACAGAGGGAAACCTAAATATAAAAACTGCTACTGTAGACGAAAGCTTCAAACTAGAAGAACAAAATTTGGTGAGCCAAGTGGGATTTGTGTACTGATCAATACCACCAAGTATCATCAAGATTGGGTGAAAAAATATTTGCTGGTATTTCGGAAACTTGTAATTTCTTAGAAGCTTGGCAACCCCTCTCAATGAAAGTGCTTTTCCACAGTCTGCGCCGAGGGCTACTTGAGGAGGAAACAAACCATTGAGACAAAACTGAGAACTCCTTTATTTTGTCAAGTTTCAAAGAGCTACTACAAACCATGTTGGATTTAGAGTTCCAAATTCATCTATCTATAAAGGAGAGAACAGAGGGAAACCTAAATATAAAAACTGCTACTGTAGACGAACTCTTCAACGTAGAAGAACAAAATTTGGTGAGCCAAGTGGGATTTGTTTACTGATCATTACCACCAAGTATCATCGTGATTGGGTGAAAAAATATTTGCTGGTATTTCGGAAACTCGTTATTACTTAGAAGCGTGGCAACCCCTCTCAATGAAAGTGGTTTTCCACAGTCTATGCCTAGGGCTACTTGAAGAGGAAACAAACCACAGAGATAAAACTCAGAATTCCTTTATTTTGTGAAGTTTCAAAGAGCTACTACAAACCATGTTGGATTTAGAGTTCCAAATTCATCTATCTATATAGGAGAGAACAGAGGGAAACCTAAACATAAAAACTGCTTCTGTAGACGAAAGCTTCAAACTAGAAGAACAAAATTTGGTGAGCCAAGTGGGATTTGTGTACTGATCATTACCAACAAGTATCATCAAGATTGGGTGAAAAAATATATGCTGGTATTTCGGAAACTTGTAATTTCTTAGAAGCTTGGCGACCACTCTCAATGAAAGTGCTTTTTCCACACTCTGTGCCTAGGGGCTACTTGAGGAGGAAACAAACCATTGAGGCAAAACTGAGAACTCCTTTATTTTGTCAAGTTTCAAAGAGCTACTACAAACCATGTTGGATTTAGAGTTCCAAATTCATATATCTATATATGAGAGAACAGAGGGAAACCTAAATATAAAAACTGCTACTGTAGATGAACGCTTCAACCTAGAAGAACAGAATTTGGTGAGCCAAGTGGGATTTGTGTACTGATCATCAGCAACAAGTATCATCAAGATTGGCTGAAAAAATATTTGCTGGTATTTCGGAAACTCGTTATTTCTTAGAAGCTTGGCAACCCCTCTCAATGAAAGTGCTTTTCCACAGTCTGTGCCTAGGGCTACTTGAAGAGGAAACAAACCATAGAAACAAAACTAACAACTCCTTTATTTTGTCAAGTTTCAAAGAGCTACTACAAACCATGTTGGATTTAGAGTTCCAAATTCATATATCTATATACGAGAGAACAGAGGGTAACCTAGATATAAAACTGCTACTGTAGACGAACGCTTCCACCTAGAAGAACAAAATTTGGTGAGTCAAGTGGGATTTGTGTACTGATCATTAGCAACAAGTATCATCAAGACTGGGTGAAAAAATATTTGCTGGTATTTCGGAAACTCGTTATTCTTAGAAGCGTGGCAACCCCTCTCATGAAAGTGGTTTTCCACAGTCTGTGCCTAGGGCTACTTGAAGAGGAAACAAACCACAGAGACAAAACTGAGAACGCTTTTATTTTTCAAGTTTCAAAGAGCTAGTACAAACCATGTTGGATTTAGAGTTCCAAATTCATCTATCTATACAGGAGAGAACAGAGGGAAACCTAAATATAAAAACTGCTACTGTAGACGAACGCTTCAACCTAGAAGAACAGAATTGGTGAGCCAAGTGGATTTGTGTACTGATCATTACCACAAAGTATCATCAAGACTGGGTGAAAAAATATTTGCTGGTATTTTGGAAACCGTTATTTCTTAGAAGCTTGACAACCCATCTCAATGTAAGTGCTTCCACAGTCTGTGCCTAGGGATACTTGAAGACGAAACAAACCATAGAGACAAAACAGAGAACTCCTTTATTTTGTCACGTTTCAAAGAGCCACTACAAACCATGTTGGATTTAGAGTTCCAAATTCATCTATCTATATAGGAGAGAACAGAGGGAAACCTAAATATAAAAACTGCTACTGTAGACGAAAGCTTCAAACTAGAAGAACAAAATTTGGTGAGCCAAGTGGGATTTGTGTACTGATCATTACCACCAAGTATCATCAAGATTGGGTGAAAAAATATTTGCTGGTATTTCGGAAACTTGTAATTTCTTAGAAGC
Organism: Callospermophilus lateralis; assembly: GCF_048772815.1. Classification (NCBI taxonomy): domain Eukaryota; kingdom Metazoa; phylum Chordata; class Mammalia; order Rodentia; family Sciuridae; genus Callospermophilus; species Callospermophilus lateralis. The sequence goes on from NW_027515105.1 coordinate 28,966, forward strand.
TTGGCAACCACTCTCAATGAAAGTGCTTTTCCACAGTCTGCGCCTAGGGCTACTTTAGGAGGAAACAAACCATTGAGACAAAACTGAGAACTCCTTTATTATGTCAAGTTTCAAAGAGCTACTACGAACCATGTTTATTAGAGTTCGAAATTCATCTATCTATAAAGGAGAGAACAGAGGGAAACCTAAATATAAAAACTGCTACTGTAGACGAACGCTTCAACGTAGAAGAACAAAATTTGGTGAGCCAAGTGGGATTTGTGTACTGATCATTACCACCAAGTATCATCGAGATTGGGTGAAAAAATATTTGCTGTATTTCGGAAACTCGTTATTTCTTAGAAGCGTGGCAACCCCTCTCAATGAAAGTGGTTTTCCACAGTCTGTGCCTAGGGCTACTTGAAGAGGAAACAAACCACAGAGATAAAACTCAGATTCCTTTATTTTGTGAAGTTTCAAAGAGCTACTACAAACCATGTTGGATTTAGAGTTCCAAATTCATCTATCTATATAGGAGAGAACAGAGGGAAACCTAAATATAAAAACTGCTACTGTAGACGAAAGCTTCAAACTAGAAGAACAAAATTTGGTGAGCCAAGTGGGATTTGTGTACTGATCATTACCACCAAGTATCATCAAGATTGGGTGAAAAAATATATGCTGGTATTTCGGAAACTTGTAATTTCTTAGAAGCTTGGCGACCACTCTCAATGAAAGTGCTTTTCCACAGTCTGTGCCTAGGGCTACTTGAGGAGGAAACAAACCATTGAGGCAAAACTGAGAACTCCTTTATTTTGTCAAGTTTCAAAGAGCTACTACAAACCATGTTGGATTTAGAGTTCCAAATTCATCTATCTATATAGGAGAGAACAGAGGGAAACCTACATATAAAAACTGCTACTGTAGACGAACGCTTCAACCTAGAAGAACAAAATTTGGTGAGCCAAGTGGGATTTGTGTACTGATCATTACCACCAAGTATCATCAAGATTGGGTGAAAAAATATTTGCTGGTATTTCGGAAACCCGTTATTTCTTAGAAGCTTGGCAACCCCTCTCAATGAAAGTGCTTTTCCACAGTCTGTGCCTAGGGGTACTTGAAGAGGAAACAAACCATAGAAACAAAACTGAGAACTCCTTTATTTTGTCAAGTTTCAAATAGCTACTACAAACCATGTTGGATTTAGAGTTCCAAATTCATCTATCTATATAGGAGAGAACAGAGGGAAACCTAAATATAAAAACCGCTACTGTAGACGAAAGCTTCAAACTAGAAGAACAAAATTTGGTGAGCCAAGTGGGATTTGTGTATTGATCATTACCACCAAGTATCATCAAGATTGGGTGAAAAAATATTTGCTGGTATTTCGGAAACCCGTTATTTCTTAGAAGCTTGGCAACCCCTCCCAATGAAAGTGCTTTTCACAGTCTGTGCCGAGGGCTACTTGAAGAGGAAACAAACCATAGAGACAAAACTGAGAACTCCTTTATTTTGTCATTTCAAAGAGCTACTACAAACCATGTTGGATTTAGAGTTCCAAATTCATCTATCTATATAGGAGAGAACAGAGGGAAACCTAAATATAAAAACCGCTACTGTAGACGAAAGCTTCAAACTAGAAGAACAAAATTTGGTGAGCCAAGTGGGATTTGTGTACTGATCATTAGCAACAAGTATCATCAATATGGGTGAAAAAATATTTGCTGGTGTTTCGGAAACTCGTTATTTCTTAGAAGCTTGGCAACCCCTCTCAATGAAAGTGCTTTTCCACAGTCTGTGCCTAGGGCTAAGAGAAGAGGAAACAATCCATAGAGACAAAACTGAGAACGCTTTTATTTTTCAAGTTTCAAAGAGCTAGTACAAACCATGTTGGATTTAGAGTTCCAAATTCATCTATCTATACAGGAGAGAACAGAGGGAAACCTAAATATAAAAAGTGCTACTGTAGACGAACGCTTCAACCTAGAAGTACAGAATTTGGTGAGCCAAGTGGGATTTGTGTACTGATCTTCAGCAACAAGTATCATCAAGATTGGCTGAAAAAATATTTGCTGGTATTTCGGAAACTCGTAATTTCTTAGAAGCTTGGCAACCCCTCTCAATGAAAGTGCTTTTCCACAGTCTGTGCCGAGGGCTACTTGAAGAGGAAACAAATCGCTAGAGACAAAACTGAGCTCCTTTATTTTGTCAAGTTTCAAAGAGCTACTAAAAACCATGTTGGATTTAGAGTTCCAAATTCATCTATCTATATAGGAGAGAACAGAGGGAAACCTAAATATAAAAACTGCTACTGTAGACGAACGCTTCAACCTAGAAGAACAGAATTTGGTGAGCCAAGTGGGATTTGTGTACTGATCTTCAGCAACAAGTATCATCAAGATTGGCTGAAAAAATATTTGCTGGTATTTCGGAAACTCGTAATTTCTTAGAAGCTTGGCAACCCCTCTCAATGAAAGTGCTTTTCCACAGTCTGTGCCGAGGGCTACTTGAAGAGGAAACAAATCGTAGAGACAAAACTGAGAACTCCTTTATTTTGTCAAGTTTCAAAGAGCTACTAAAAACCATGTTGGATTTAGAGTTCCAAATTCATCTGTCTAAATAGGAGAGAACAGAGGGAAACCTAATTATAAAAACGGCAACTGTAGACGAATGCTTCAACCTAGAAGAACAAAATTTGGTGAGCAAAGTGGGATTTCTGTACTGATCATTACCACCAAGTATCATCAAGATTGGGTCAAAAAATATTTGCTGGTATTTCGGAAACTCGTTATTTCTTAGAAGCTTGGCAACCCCTCTCAATGAAAGTGCTTTTCCACAGTCTGTGCCTAGGGCTACAAGAAGAGGAAACAAACCATACAGACAAAACTGAGAACTCCTTTATTTTGTGAAGTTTCAAAGAGCTACTACAATCCATGTTGGAATTAGAATTCCAAATTCATCTATCTATATAGGAGAGAACAGAGAGAAACCTAAATATAAAAACTGCTACTGTAGACGAACGCTTCAATGTAGAAGAACAAAATTTGGTGAGCCAAGTGGGATTTGTGTACTGATCATTACCACCAAGTATCAACAAGTTTGGGTGAAAAAATATTTGCTGGTATTTCGGAAACTTGTAATTTTTTAGAAGCTTGGATACCCCTCTCAATGAAAGTGCTTTTCCACAGTCTGTGCCTAGGGCTAATTGAAGAGGAAACAAAACATAGAGACAAAACTGAGAACTCCTTTATTTTGTCAAGTTTCAAAGAGCTACTAAAAACCATGTTGGATGTAGAGTTCCAAATTCATCTATCTATATATGAGAGAACAGAGGGAAACCTAAATATAAAAACTGCTACTGTAGATGAACGCTTCAACCTAGAAGAACAGAATTTGGTGAGCCAAGTGGGATTTATGTACTGATCATCAGCAACAAGTATCATCAAGATTGGCTGAAAAAATATTTGCTGGTATTTCGTAAACTCGTTATTTCTTAGAAGCTTGGCAACCCCTCTCTATGAAAGTGCTTTTCCACAGACTGTGCCTAGGGCTACTTGAAGAGGAAACAAACCATAGAAACAAAACTGACAACTCCTTTATTATGTCAAGTTTCAAAGAGCTACTACAAACCATGTTGGATTTAGAGTTCCAAATTCATATATCTATATATGAGAGAACAGAGGGTAACCTAGATATAAAAACTGCTACTGTAGACGAACGCTTCAACCTAGAAGAGCAAAATTTGGTGAGTCAAGTGGGATTCGTGTACTGATCATTAGCAACAAGTATCATCAAGATTGGGTGAAAAAATATTTGCTGGTATTTCGGAAACTCGTAATTTCTTAGAAGCTTGGCAACCCCTCTCAATGAAAGTGCTTTTCCTCAGTCTGTGACTACGGCTACTTGAAGAGGAAACAAACCATAGAAACAAAACTGAGAACTCCTTTATTTTGTCAAGTTTCAAAGAGCTACTACAAACCATGTTGGATTTAGGGTTCCAAATTCATCTATCTATATAGGAGAGAACAGAGGGAAACCTAAATATAAAAACTGCTACTGTAGATGAACGCTTCAACCTAGAAGAACAGAATTTGGTGAGCCAAGTGGGATTTGTGTACTGATCATCAGCAACAAGTATCATCAAGATTGGCTGAAAAAATATTTGCTGGTATTTCGGAAACTCGTTATTTCTTAGAAGCTTGGCAACCCCTCTCAATGAAAGTGCTTTTCCACATCTGTGCCTAGGGCTACTTGAAGAAGAAACAAACCATAGAAACAAAACTGACAACTCCTTTATTTTGTCAAGTTTCAAAGAGCTACTACAAACCATGTTGGATTTAGAGTTCCAAATTCATATATCTATATATGAGAGAACAGAGGGTAACCTAGATATAAAAACTGCTACTGTAGACGAACACTTCAACCTAGAAGAGCAAAATTTGGTGAGTCAAGTGGGATTTGTGTACTGATCATTAGCAACAAGTATCATCAAGATTGCGTGAAAAAATATTTGCTGGTATTTCGGAAACTCGTAATTTCTTAGAAGCTTGGCAACCCCTCTCAATGAAAGTGCTTTTCCTCAGTCTGTGACTACGGCTACTTGAAGAGGAAACAAACCATAGAGACAAAACTGAGAACTCCTTTATTTTGTCAAGTTTCAAAGAGCTACTACAAACCATGTTGGATTTAGAGTTCCAAATTCATCTATCTATATAGGAGAGAACAGAGGGAAACCTAAATATAAAAACTGCTACTGTAGACGAACGCTTCAACCTAGAAGAACAAAATTTGGTGAGCCAAGTGGGATTTGTGTACTGATCATTACCACCAAGTATCATCAAGATTGGGTGAAAAAATATTTGCTGGTATTTCGGAAACCCGTTATTTCTTAGAAGCTTGGCAACCCCTCTCAATGAAAGTGCTTTTCCACAGTCTGTGCCTAGGGCTACTTGAAGAGGAAACAAACCATAGAGACAAAACTGAGAACTCCTTTATTTTGTCAAGTTTCAAAGAGCTACTACAAACCATGTTGGATTTAGAGTTCCAAATTCATCTATCTATGTAGGAGAGAACAGGGGGAAACCTAAATATAAAAACCGCTACTGTAGACGAAAGCTTCAAACTAGAAGAACAAAATTTGGTGAGCCAAGTGGGATTTGTGTACTGATCATTACCACCAAGTATAATCAAGATTGGGTGAAAAAATATTTGCTGGTATTTCGGAAACCCGTTATTTCTTAGAAGCTTGGCAACCCCTCTCAATGAAAGTGCTTTTCCACAGTCTGTGCCTAGGGCTACTTGAAGAGGAAACAAACCATAGAGACAAAACTGAGAACTCCTTTATTTTGTCAAGTTTCAAAGAGCTACTACAAACCATGTTGGATTTAGAGTTCCAAATTCATCTATCTATATAGGAGAGAACAGAGGGAAACCTAAATATAAAAACCGCTACTGTAGACGAAAGCTTCAAACTAGAAGAACAAAATTTGGTGAGCCAAGTGGGATTTGTGTACTGATCATTAGCAACAAGTATCATCAATATTGGGTGAAAAAATATTTGCTGGTGTTTCGGAAACTCGAAATTTCTTAGAAGCTTGGCAACCCCTCTCAATGAAAGTGCTTTTCCACAGTCTGTGCCTAGGGCTAAGAGAAGAGGAAACAATCCATAGAGACAAAACTGAGAACGCTTTTATTTTTCAAGTTTCAAAGAGCTAGTACAAACCATGTTGGATTTAGAGTTCCAAATTCATCTATCTATACAGGAGAGAACAGAGGGAAACCTAAACATAAAAACTGCTACTGTAGACGAATGCTTCAACCTAGAAGAACAAAATTTGGTGAGCAAAGTGGGATTTCTGTACTGATCATTACCACCACGTATCATCAAGATTGGGTGAAAAAATATTTGCTGGTATTTCGGAAACTCGTTATTTCTTAGAAGGTTGGCAACCCCTCTCAATGAAAGTGCTTTTCCACAGTCTGTGCCTAGGGCTACAAGAAGAGGAAACAAACCATACAGACAAAACTGAGAACTCCTTTATTTTGTGAAGTTTCAAAGAGCTACTACAAACCATGTTGGATTTAGAGTTCCATATTCATCTATCTATATAGGAGAGAAGAGAGGGAAACCTAAATATAAAAACTGCTACTGTAGACGAACGCTTCAACCTAGAAGAACAGAATTTGGTGAGCCAAGTGAGATTTGTGTACTGATCTTCAGCAACTAGTATCATCAAGATTGGCTGAAAAAATATTTGCTGGTATTTCGGAAACTCGTAATTTCTTAGAAGCTTGGCAACCCCTCTCAATGAAAGTGCTTTTCCACAGTCTGTGCCTAGGGCTACTTGAAGAGGAAACAAATCGTAGAGACAAAACTGAGAACTCCTTTATTTTGTCAAGTTTTAAAGAGCTACTAAAAACCATGTTGGATTTAGAGTTCCAAATTCATCTGTCTAAATAAGAGAGAACAGAGGGAAACCTAAATATAAAAACTGCTACTGTAGACGAATGCTTCAACCTAGAAGAACAAAATTTGGTTAGCAAAGTGGGATTTCTGTACTGATCATTACCACCAAGTATCATCAAGATTGGGTCAAAAAATATTTGCTGGTATTTCGGAAACTCGTTATTTCTTAGAAGCTTTGCAACCCCTCTCAATGAAAGTGCTTTTCCACAGTCTGTGCCTAGGGCTACAAGAAGAGGAAACAAACCATACAGAGAAAACTGAGAACTCCTTTATTTTGTGAAGTTTCAAAGAGCTACTACAAACCATGTTGGATTTAGAGTTCCAAATTCATCTATCTATAGGAGAGAACAGAGGGAAACCTAAATATAAAAACTGCTACTGTAGACGAACGCTTCAACCTAGAAGAACAAAATTTGGTGAGCTAAGTGGGATCTGTGTACTGATCATTACCACCAAGTATCATCAAGATTGGGTGAAAAAATATTTGCTGGTATTTCGGAAACTCGTTATTTCTTAGAAGCTTGGCAACCCATCTCAATGAAATTGCTTCCACAGTCTGTGCCTTGGGCTACTTGAAGACAAAACAAACCATAGAGACAAAACTGAGAACTCCTTTATTTTGTCAAGTTTCAAAGATTTTCTAAAATCCATGTTGGAATTAGTATTCCAAATTCATCTATCTATATAGGAGAGAACAGAGAGAAACCTAAATATAAAAACTGCTACTGTAGACGAACGCTTCAACTTAGAAGAACAAAATTTGGTGAGCCAAGTGGGATTTGTGTACTGATCATTACCACCAAGTATCATCGAGATTGGGTGAAAAAATATTTGCTGGTATTTCGGAAACTCGTTATTTCTTAGAAGCGTGGCAACCCCTCTCAATGAAAGTGGTTTTCCACAGTCTGTGCCTAGGGCTACTTGAAGAGGAAACAAACCACAGAGATAAAACTCAGAATTCCTTTATTTTGTTAAGTTTCAAAGAGCTACTACAAACCATGTTGGATTTAGAGTTCCAAATTCATCTAGCTATATAGGAGAGAACAGAGGGAAACCTAAATATAAAAACTTCTACTGTAGACGAACGCTTCAACCTAGAAGAACAAAATATGGTGAGCCAAGTGGGATTTGTGTACTGATCATTACTCCCAATTATCATCAAGATTGGGTGAAAAAATATTTGCTGGTATTTCGGAAACTCGTCATTTCTGAGAAGCTTGGCAACCCCTCTCAATGAAAGTGCTTTTCCCCAGTCTGCGCCTAGGGCTACTTGAGGAGGAAACAAACCATTGAGACAAAACTGAGAACTCCTTTATTTTGTCAAGTTTCAAAGAGCTACTACAAACCATGTTAGATTTAGAGTTCCAAAATCATCTATCTATAAAGGAGAGAACAGAGGGAAACCTAAATATAAAAACTGCTACTGTAGACGAACGCTTCAACCTAGAAGAACAAAATTTGGTGAGCCAAGTGGGATTTCTGTACTGATCCTTACCACCAAGTATCATCAAGATTGGGTGAAAAAATATTTGCTGGTATTTCGGAAATTCGTAATATCTTAGCAGCATGGCAACCCCTCTCAATGAAAGTGCTTTTCCACAGTCTGTGCCTAGGGCTACTTGAAGAGGAATCAAACCATAAGGACAAAACTGAGAACTGCTTTATTTTGTCAAGTTTCAAAGAGCTACTACAAACCATGTTGGATTTAGAGTTCCAAATTCATCTATCTATATATGAGAGAACAGAGTGAAACCTAAATATAAAAACTGCTACTGTAGACGAACGCTTCAACCTAGAAGAACAAAATTTGGTGAGCCAAGTGGGATCTGTATACTGATCATTACCACCAAGTATCATCAAGATTGGTTGAAAAAATTTTTGCTGGTATTTCGGAAACTCGTTATTTCTTAGAAGCTTGGCAACCCCTCTCAATGAAAGTGCTTTTCCACAGTCTGTGCCTAGGGCTACTTGAAGAGGAAACAAACCATAGAGACAAAACTGAGAACTCCTTTATTTTTTCATGTTTCAAAGAGCTACTACAATCCATGTTGGATTTAGAGTTCCAAATTCATCTATCTATAGAGGAGAGAACAGAGGGAAACCTAAATATAAAAACTGCTACTGTAGAAGAACGCTTCAACCTAGAAGAACAAAATTTAGTGAGCCAAGAGGGATTTGTGTACTGATCATTACCACCTAGTATCATCAAGATTGGGTTAAAAAATATTTGCTGGTGTTTCGGAAACTTGTAATTTCTTAGAAATTGGCAACCACGTTCCGTGAAAGTGCTTTTCCACAGTCTGTGCCTAGGGCTACTTGAAGAGGAAACAAACCATAGAGACAAAATTGAGAAAACCTTTATTTTGTCAAGTTCCAAAGAGCTACTACAAACCATGTTGGATTTAGTGTTCCATATTCATCTATCTATATATGAGAGAACAGAGTGAAACCTAAATATAAAAACTGCTACTGTAGACGAACGCTTCAACCTAGAAGAACAAAATTTGTGAGCCAAGTGGGATTTGTGTACTGATCATTACCACCAAGTATCATCAAGATTGGATGAAAAAATATTTGCTGGTATTTCGGAAACTCGTTATTTCTTAGAAGCTTGGCAACCCCACTAAATGAAAGTGCTTTTCCACATTCTGTGCCTAGGGCTACTTGAAGAGGAAACAAACCATAGAGAGAAAACTGAGAACTCCTTTATTTTGTCAAGTTTCAAAGAGCTACTACTGTCCATGTTGGATTTAGAGTTCCAAATTCATCTATCTATATAGGAGACAACAGAGAGAAACCTAAATATAAAAACTGCTACTGTAAACGAACGCTTCAACCTAGAAGAACAAAATTTGGTGAGCCAAGTGGGATTTGTGTACTGATCATTACCACCTAGTATCATCAAGATTGGGTGAAAAAATATTTGCTGGTGTTTCGGAAACTTGTAATTTCTTAGAAATTGGCAACCACGCTCAGTGAAAGTGGTTTTCCACAGTCTGTGCCTAGGGCTACTTGAAGAGGAAACAAACCATAGAGACAAAATTGAGAAAACCTTTATTTTGTCAAGTTCCAAAGAGCTACTACAAACCATGTTGGATTTAGTGTTCCAAATTTATCTATCTATATATGAGAGAACAGAGTGAAACCTAAATATAAAAACTGCTACTGTAGACGAACGCTTCAACCTAGAAGAACAAAATTTGGTGAGCCAAGTGGGATTTGTGTTCTGATCATGACCACCAAGTATCATCAAGTTTGGGTGAGAAAATATTTGCTGGAATTTCGGAAACTCGTTATTTCTTAGAAGCTTGGCAACCCCTCGAAATGAAAGTGCTTTTCCACATTCTGTGCCTAGGGCTACTTGAAGAGGAAACAAACCATAGAGAGAAAACTGAGAACTCCTTTATTTTGTCAAGTTTCAAAGAGCTACTATAAACCCTCTTGCATTTAGAGTTCCTAATTCATCTATCTATATATGAGAGAACAGAGTGAAACCTAAATATAAAACTGTTACTGTAGACGAACGCTTCAACCTAGAAGAACAAAATTTGGTGAGCCAGTGGGATCTGTATACTGATCATTACCACCAAGTATCATCAAGATTGGTTGAAAAAATTTTTGCTGGTATTTCGGAAACTCGTTATTTCTTAGAAGCTTGGCAACCCCTCTCAATGAAAGTGCTTTTCCACAGTCTGTGCCTAGGGCTACTTGAAGACGAAACAAACCATAGAGACAAAACTGAGAACTCCTATATTTTTTCAAGTTTCAAAGAGCTACTACAATCCATGTTGGATTTAGAGTTCCAAATTCATCTATCTATAGAGGAGAGAACAGAGGGAAACCTAAATATAAAAACTGCTACTGTAGAAGAACGCTTCAACCTAGAAGAACAAAATTTAGTGAGCCAAGAGGGATTTGTGTACTGATCATTACCACCAAGTATCATCAAGATTGGGTGAAAAAATATTTGCTGGTGTTTCGGAAACTTGTAATTTCTTAGAAGCTTGGCAACCACTCTCAATGAAAGTGCTTTTCCACAGTCTGTGCCTAGGGCTACTTTAAGAGGAAACAAACCATAGAGACAAAACTGAGAACTCCTTTATTTTGTGAAGTTTCAAAGAGCTACTACTATCCATGTTGGATTTAGAGTTCCAAATTCATCTATCTATATAGGCGAGAACAGAGAGAAACCTAATATTAAAACTGCTACTGTAGACGAACGCTTCAACCTAGAAGAAGAGAATTTGGTGAGCCAAGTGAGATTTGTGTACTGATCTTCAGCAACTAGTATCATCAAGATTGGCTGAAAAAATATTTGCTGGTATTTCGGAAACTCGTAATTTCTTAGAAGCTTGGCAACCCCTCTCAATGAAAGTGTTTTTCCACAGTCTGTGCCTAGGGCTACTTGAAGAGGAAACAAATCGTAGAGACAAAACTGAGAACTCCTTTATTTTGTCAAGTTTTAAAGAGCTACTAAAAACCATGTTGGATTTAGAGTTCCAAATTCATCTGTCTAAATAAGAGAGAACAGAGGGAAACCTAAATATAAAAACTGCTACTGTAGACGAATGCTTCAACCTAGAAGAACAAAATTTGGTTAGCAAAGTGGGATTTCTGTACTGATCATTACCACCAAGTATCATCAAGATTATGTCAAAAAATATTTGCTGGTATTTCGGAAACTCGTTATTTCTTAGAAGCTTGGCAACCCCTCTCAATGAAAGTGCTTTTCCACAGTCTGTGCCTAGGGCTACAAGAAGAGGAAACAAACCATACAGAGAAAACTGAGAACGCCTTTATTTTGTGAAGTTTCAAAGAGCTACTACAAACCATGTTGGATTTAGAGTTCCAAATTCATCTATCTATAGGAGAGAACAGAGGGAAACCTAAATATAAAAACTGCTACTGTAGACGAAGCCTTCAACCAAGAAGAACAAAATTTGGTGAGCTAAGTGGGATCTGTGTACTGATCATTACCACCAAGTATCATCAAGATTGGGTGAAAAAATATTTGCTGGTATTTCGGAAACTCGTTATTTCTTAGAAGCTTGGCAACCCATCTCAATGAAAGTGCTTCCACAGTCTGTGCCTTGGGCTACTTGAAGACAAAACAAACCATAGAGACAAAACTGAGAACTCCTTTATTTTGTCAAGTTTCAAAGAGCTTCTACAATCCATGTTGGAATTAGAATTCCAAATTCATCTATCTATATAGGAGAGAACAGAGAGAAAACTAAATATAAAAACTGCTACTGTAGACGAACGCTTCAACTTAGAAGAACAAAATTTGGTGAGCCAAGTGGGATTTGTGTACTGATCATTAGCAACAAGTATCATCAAGATTGGGTGAAAAAATATTTGCTGGTATTTCGGAAACTCGTTATTTCTTAGAAGCTTGGCAACCCCTCTCAATGAAAGTGCTTTTCCACAGTCTGTGCCTAGGGCTTATTGAAGAGGAAACAAACCATAGAAACAAAACTGAGAACTCCTTTATTTTGTGAAGTTTCAAAGAGCTACTACAAACCATGTTGGATTTAGAGTTCCAAATTCATCTATCTATATAGGAGAGAATAGAGGGAAACCTAAGTATAAAAACTGCTACTGTAGACGAACGCTTCAACCTAGAAGAACAAAATTTGGTGAGCCAAGTGAGATTTGTGTACTGATCATTACCCCCAATTATCATCAAGATTGGGTGAAAAATATTTGCTGGTATTTCGGAAACTCGTCATTTCTTAGAAGCTTTGCAACCCCTCTCAATGAAAGTGCTTTTCCACAGTCTGTGCCTAGGGCTACTTGAAGAGGAAACAAACCACAGAGACAAAACTCAGAACTGCTTTATTTTGTGAAGTTTCAAAGAGCTACTACAAACCATGTTGGATTTAGAGTTCCAAATTCATCTATCTAAATAGGAGAGAACAGAGGGAAACCTAAATATAAAAACTGATACTGTAGACGAAAGCTTCAAACTAGAAGAACAAAATTTGGTGAGCCAAGTGGGATCTGTGTACTGATGATTACCACCAAGTATCATCAAGATTGGGTGAAAAAATATTTGCTGGTATTTCGGAAACTTGTAATTTCATAGAAGCTTGGCAACCACTCTCAATGAAAGTGCTTTTCCACAGTCTTCGCCTAGGGCTACTTGAGGAGGAAACAAACCATTGAGACAAAACTGAGAACTCCTTTATTTTGTCAAGTTTCAAAGAGCTACTACAAACCATGTTGGATTTAGAGTTCCAAATTCATCTATCTATAAAGGAGAGAACAGAGGGAAACCTAAATATAAAAACTGCTACTGTAGACGAACGCTTCAACCTAGAAGAGCAAAATTTGGTGAGCTAAGTGGGATCTGTGTACTGATCATTACCACCAAGAATCATCAAGATTGGGTGAAAAAATATTTGCTGGTATTTCGGAAACTCGTTTTTTCTTAGAAGCTTGGCAACCCATCTCAATGAAAGTGCTTCCACAGTCTGTGCCTTGGGCTACTTGAAGACAAAACAAACCATAGAGACAAAACTGAGAACTCCTTTATTTTGTCAAGTTTCAAAGAGCTACTACAATCCATGTTGGAATTAGAATTCCAAATTCATCTATCTATATAGGAGAGAACAGAGAGAAACCTAAATATACAAACTGCTACTGTAGACGAACGCTTCAACTTAGAAGAACAAAATTTGGTGAGCCAAGTGGGATTTGGGTACTGATCATTAGCAACAAGTATCATCAAGATTGGGTGAAAAAATATTTGCTGGTATTTCGGAAACTCGTTATTTCTTAGAAGCTTGGCAACCCCTCTCAATGAAAGTGCTTTTCCACAGTCTGTGCCTAGGGCTTATTGAAGAGGAAACAAACCATAGAAACAAAACTGAGAACTCCTTTATTTTGTGAAGTTTCAAAGAGCTACTACAAACCATGTTGGATTTAGAGTTCCAAATTCATCTATCTATATAGGAGAGAACAGAGGGAAACCTAAATATAAAAACTGATACTGTAGACGAAAGCTTCAAACTAGAAGAACAAAATTTGGTGAGCCAAGTGGGATTTGTGTACTGATCATTACCACCAAGTATCATCAAGATTTGGTGAAAAAATATTTGCTGGTATTTCGGAAACTTGTAATTTCATAGAAGCTTGGCAACCACTCTCAATGAAAGTGCTTTTCCACAGTCTTCGCCTAGGGCTACTTGAGGAGGAAACAAACCA
>NW_027515105.1:42819-94221 GCF_048772815.1 Callospermophilus lateralis
CAAATCCCACTTGGCTCAACAAATTGTGTTCTTCTAGGTTGAAGCGTTCGTCTACAGTAGCAGTTTTTATATGTAGGTCACTCTGTTCTCTCTTATATAGATAGATGAATTTGGAACTCTAAATCCAACATGGTTTGTAGTAGCTCTTTCAAACTTTAGAAAATAAAGGAGTTCTCAGTTTTGTCTCTACTATTTGTTTCGTCTTCAAGTAGCCCTAAGCAGAGACTGTGGAAAAGCACTTTCATTGAGAGGGGTTGCCAAGCTTCCAAGAATTAACCAGTTTCCGAAATGCCAGCAAATTTTTTTTCACCCAATCTTGATGATAATTGGTGGTAATGATCAGTACATATTTCCAACATGGCTCACCAAATTTTGTTCTTCTAGGTTGAAGCGTTCGTCTACAGTAGCAGTTTTTATATTTAGGATTCACTCTGTTCTCTCCTATATAGATAGATGAATTTGGAACTCTAAATCCATCATGGTTTGTAGTAGCTCTTTGAATCTTCATAAAATCAAGTAGTTCTATGTTTTGTCTCCATGGCTTGTTTTCTATTCAAGTAGCCATAGGCACAGACTGTGGAAAGCCCTTTCATTGAGAGGCGTTGCCTAGCTTCTAAGAAATATCGAATTTCCGAAACACCAGCAAATATTTTTTCACCCAATCTTGATGATAATTGGTGGTAATGATCAGTACACAAATCCCACTTGGCTCACCAAATTTTGCTCTTCTAGGTTGAAGCATTCGTCTACAGTAGCAGTTTTTATATTTAGGTTTCCCCCTGTTCTCTCCTATATAGATAGATGAATTTGGAACTCTAAATCCAACGTGGTTTTGCAGTAGCTCTTTGAAACTTGACAAAATAAAGGAGTTCTCAGTTTTGTCTCTATGGTTTGTTTCCTCTTCAAGTAGCCCTAGGCACAGACTGTGGAAAAGCACTTTCATTGAGAGGGGTTACCAAGCTTCTAAGAAATCACGAGTTACCGAAATATCAGCAAATATTTTTTCACCCAATCTTGATGATACTTGGCGGTAATGATCGGTACACAAATCCCACTTGACTCACCCAACTTTGTTCTTCTAGTTTGAAGCGTTCGTTTACAGTAGCAGTTTATATTTTTAGGTTTCCCTCTCTTCTCTCCTATATAGATAGATGAATTTTGGAACACTAAATCCAACATGGGTTTGTAGTAGCTCTTTGAAACTTGACCAAAAAAGTAGTTCTCAGTTTTGTCTCTATGATTTGTTTCCTCTTCAAGTAGCCCCAAGCAGAGACGGTGAAAAAGCACTTTCATATAAAGGGGTTGTCGAGCTTCCAAGAAATTACGAGTTTCCGAAATACAAGCAAATAATTCTTCACCCAATCTTGATGATACGTGGCGGTAATGACAAGTACACAAATCTCACTTGGCTCACCAAATTTTGTTCTTCTAGGTTGAAGCGTTTGTTTACAGTAGCAGTTTTTATTTTTAGGTTTCCCTCTGTTCTCTCCTGTATAGATAGATGAATTTGGAACTCTAAATCAAACATGGTTGGTAGTAGCTCTTTGAAACTTGAGAAAAAAAAGTAGTTCTCAGTTTTGTCAATATGGTTTGTTTTCTCTTCAAGTAGCACTAAGCAGAGACTGTGGAAAAGCCCTTTCATTGAAAGGGGTTGCCAAGCTTCCAAGAAATTACGAGTTTCCGAAATACCAGCAAATATTTTTTCACAAAATCTTGATGATACGTGGTGGTAATGACAAGTACACAAATCCCACTTGACTCACCAACCCCTTGTTCTTCTAGGTTGAAGCGTTCGTCTACAGTAGCAGTTTTTATATTTAGGTGTCACTTTGTTCTCTCCTATATACATAGATGAATTTGGAACTCTAAATCAACATGGTTTGTAGTAGCTCTTTGAAACTTGAGAAAAAAAAAGTGTTCTCATTTTTATCTCAATGGTTTATTTCCTCTTCAAGTAGCCCTAGGCACAGACTGTGGAAAAGCACTTTCATTGAGAGGGGTTGCCAAGCTTCTAAGAAATAACGAGTTTCCGAAATACCAGCAAATATTTTTTCACCCAATCTTGATGATACGTGGTGGTAACGATCAGTACACAAATCCCACTTGGCTCACCAAATTTTGTTCTTCTAGGTTTAAGCGTTCGTCTACAGTAGTAATTTTTATATTTAGGTTTCACTCTGTCTCTCCTATATACATAGATGAATTTGGAACTGTAAATCCAACATGGTTTGTGGTAGCTTTTTGACACTTGACAACATAAAGTAGTTCTCAGTTTTGTCTTTATGGTTTTTTTCCTTCAAGTAGCCCTAGGCACTAACTGTGGAAAAGCACTTTCATTGAGAGTGGTTGCCAAGCTTCTAAGAAATAACGAGTTTCCGAAATACCAGCAAATATTTTTTCACCCAAACTTGATGATACGTGGTGGTAATGATCAGTACACAAATCCCACTTGGCTCACCAAATTTTGTTCTTCTGGGTTGAAGCGTTCCTTTACAGTAGCAGTTTTTATATGTAGGTTTCACTCTGTTCTCTCTTATATAGATAGATGAATTTGGAACTCTAAATCCAACATGGTTTGTAGTAGCTCTTTGAAACTTGACAAAATAAAGAAGTTCTCAGTTTTGTCTCTATGGTTTGTTTCCTCTTCAAGTAGCCCTAGGCACAGACTATGGAAAAGCACTTTCATTGAAAGGGGTTGAGAAGCTTCCAAGAAATTACGAGTTTCCGAAATACCAGCAAATATTTTTTCACCCAATCTTCATGATACTTGGTGGTAATGGTCAGTACACAAATCCCACATGGCTCACCAAATTGTGTTCTTCTAGGTTGAAGCGTTCGTCTACAGTAGCAGTTTTTATATGTAGGTCACTCTGTTCTCTCTTATATAGATAGATGAATTTGGAACTCTAAATCCAACATGGTTTGTAGTAGCTCTTTCAAACTTTACAAAATAAAGGAGTTCTCTGTTTTGTCTCTATGGTTTGTTTCCTCTTCAAGTAGCCCTAGGCACAGACTATTGAAAAGCACTTTCATTGAAAGGGGTTGACAAGCTTCCAAGAAATTACGAGTTTCCGAAATACCAGCAAATATTTTTTCACAAAATCTTGATGATACGTGGTGGTAATGACAAGTACACAAATCCCACTTGGCTCACCAACCCTTGTTCTTCTAGGTTGAAGCGTTCGTCTACAGTAGCAGTTTTTATATTTAGGTGTCACTTTGTTTCTCTCCTATATAGATAGATGAATTTGGAACTCTAAATCCAACATGGTTTGTAGTAGCTCTTTGAAACTTGAGAAAAAAAAGGAGTTCTCATTTTTATCTCAATGGTTTATTTCCTCTTCAAGTAGCCCTAGGCACAGACTGTGGAAAAGCACTTTCATTGAGAGGGGTTGCCAATCCTCTAAGAAATAACGAGTTTCCGAAATACCAGCAAATATTTTTTCACCCAATCTTGATGATACGTGGTGGTAACGATCAGTACACAAATCCCACTTGGCTCACCAAATTTTTTTCTTCTAGGTTTAAGCGTTCGTCTACAGTAGTAATTTTTATATTTAGGTTTCACTCTGTCTCTCCTATATACATAGATGAATTTGGAACTGTAAATCCAACATGGTTTGTAGTAGCTCTTTGACACTTGACAACATAAAGTAGTTCTCAGTTTTGTCTTTATGGTTTTTTTCCTTCAAGTAGCCCTAGGCACTAACTGTGGAAAAGCACTTTCATTGAGAGTGGTTGCCAAGCTTCTAAGAAATAACGAGTTTCCGAAATACCAGCAAATATTTTTTCACCCAAACTTGATGATACGTGTGGTAATGATCAGTACACAAATCCCACGTGGCTCACCAAATTTTGTTCTTCTAGGTTGAAGCGTTCTTCTACAGTAGCAGGTTTATTTTGGATTCACTCTGTGCTCTCCTATAAAGATAGATGAATTTGGAACTCTAAATCCAACATGGTTTGTAGTAGCTCCTTGAAACTTGACAATATAAAGGAATTGTCTCTATGGTTTGTTTACTCTTCAAGTAGCCATAGGCACAGACTGTGGAAAAACACTTTCATTGAGAGGGGTTGCCAAGCTTCTAAGAAATAACGAGTCCAAAATACCAGCAAATATTTTCTCTCCCAATCTTGATGATACTTGGTGCTAATGATCTGTACACAAATCCCACTTGGCTCACCCAATTTTCTTCTTCTAGGTTTAAGCGTTCGTCTACAGTAGCAGTTTTTATATTTAGGTTTCACTCTGTTTTCTCCTAAATAGATAGATGAATTTGGAACTCTATATCCAACATGGTTTGTAGCATCTCTTTGAAACTTGACAAAATAAAGGAGTTCTAAGTTTTGTCTCTATGGTTAGTTTCCTCTTCAATAGCCCTAGGCTCAGACTGTGGAACAGCACTTTCATTGAGAGGGGTTGCCAAGCTTCTAAGAATTAACGAGTTTCCGAAATACCAGCAAATATTTTTTACCCAATCTTCATGATACGTGGTGGTAATGATCGGTACACAAATCCCACTTGGTTCACCAAATTTTGTTCTTTTAGGTTGAAGCATTCGTTTACAGTAGCAGTTTCTATTTTTAGCTTTCACTCTCTTCTCTCCTATGTAGATAGATGCATTTGGAACTCTAAATCCAACATGGTTTGTAGTATCTCTTTGAAACTTGACAAAATAAAGGAGTTCTCAGTTTTGTCTCTATGGTTTGTTTCCTCTTCAATGTGCCCTAGGCACAGACTGTGGAAAAGCACTTTCATTGAAAGGTGTTGCCAAGCTTCCAAGAAATTATGAGTTTCCAAAATACCAGCAAATATTTTTTCACCAAATCTTGATGATACTTGGTGGTAATGATTGGTACAAAAATCCCACTTAACTCACCAAATTTTTTTCTTCTAGTTTGAAGCGTTCGTTTACAGTAACAGTTTATATTTTTAGGTTTCCCTCTCTTCTCTCCTGTATAGATAGATGAATTTGGAACTCTAAATCCAGCATGGTTTTTAGTTGCTCTTTGAAACTTGACAAAAAAAAAGGAATTCTCAGTTTTGTCTCTATGGTTTGTTTCCACTTTAAGTAGCCCTTAGCAGAGACTGTGGAAAAGCACTTGAATTGAAAGGGTTTGCCAAGCTTCAAAGAAATAAGGAGTTTCCGAAATTCCAGCAAATATTTTTTCACCCAATATTGATGAAACGTGGTGGTAATGATCAATATACAAATCCCACTTCCCTCACCAAATTGTGTTCTTCTAGGTTGAACCGTTCGTTTAGAGTAGCAGTTTTTATTTTTAGGTTTCACTCCGTTCTCTCCTATATAGATAGATGAATTTGGAACTCTAAATCCAACATGGTTTGTAGAAGCTCTTGGAAACTTGACAAAATAAAGGAGTTCTCAGTTTAGCCTCTATGGTTTTGTTCCTCTTCAAGTAGCGATAAGCAGAGACTGTGGAAAAGCAATTTCATTGAAAGGGTTTGCCAAGCTTCCAAGAAATTACGAGTTTCCGAAATACCAGGAAATATTTTTTCACCCAATCTTGATGATACGTGGTGGTAACGACAAGTACACAAATCCCACTTGGCTCACCAAATTTTGTTCTTCTGGGTTGACGCGTTCCTTTACAGTAGCAGTTTTTATATGTAGGTTTCACTCTGTTCTCTCTTATATTGATAGATGAATTTGGAACTCTAAATCCAACATGGTTTGTAGTAGCTCTTTGAAACTTGACAAAATAAAGAAGTTCTCAGTTTTGTCTCTATGGTTTGTTTCCTCTTCAAGTAGCCCTAGGCACAGACTATGGAAAAGCACTTTCATTGAAAGGGGTTGACAAGCTTCCAAGAAATTACGAGTTTCCGAAATACCAGCAAATATTTTTTCACCCAATCTTGATGATACGTGGTGGTAATGACAAGTACACAAATCCCACTTGGCTCTCCAAATTTTGTTCTTCTAGCTCGAAGCGTTCATTTACAGTAACAGTTTTTATTTTTAGGTTTCACTCTGTTCTCTCCTATATAGATAGATAAATTTGGAACTCTAAATCCAACATGTTTTATAGCAGCTCTTTGAAACTTGACAAAATAAAGGAGTTCTCAATTTTGTCTCTATAGTTTGTTTCCTCTTCAAGTAGCCCTAGGCACAGACTGTGGAAAAGCACATTCATTGAGAGGGGTTCACAAGCTTCTAAGAAATAACGAGTTTCCGAAATACCAGCAAATATTTTTTCACCCAATCATGATGATACTTGGTGGTAATGATCGGTACACAAATCCCACTTGACTCACCATATTTGTTTTCTAGGTTGAAGATTTCGATTACAGTAGCAGTTTTTATTTTAAGGGTTCACTTTTTTCTCTCCTATACAGATTGATGAATTTAGAACTCTAAATCCAGCATGGTTTGTAGTAGCTTTTTGAAACTTGACAAAATAAGGGTGTTCTCAGTTTTGTCTCTATGGTTTGTTTCCTCTGCAAGTAGCCCTAGGCACAGACTGTGGAAAAGCACTTTCATTGAGAGGGGTTGCCAAGCTTCTAAGAAATAAACGAGTTTCCGAAATACCAGCAAATATTTTTTGACCCAATTTTCATGATACTTGGTGGTAATGGTCAGTACACAAATCCCACTTGGCTCAACAAATTGTGTTCTTCTAGGTTGAAGCGTTCGTCTACAGTAGCAGTTTTTATATGTAGGTCACTCTGTTCTCTCTTATATAGATAGATGAATTTGGAACTCTAAATCCAACATGGTTTGTAGTAGCTCTTTCAAACTTTAGAAAATAAAGGAGTTCTCAGTTTTGTCTCTACTATTTGTTTCGTCTTCAAGTAGCCCTAAGCAGAGACTGTGGAAAAGCACTTTCATTGAGAGGGGTTGCCAAGCTTCCAAGAATTAACCAGTTTCCGAAATGCCAGCAAATTTTTTTTCACCCAATCTTGATGATAATTGGTGGTAATGATCAGTACATATTTCCAACATGGCTCACCAAATTTTGTTCTTCTAGGTTGAAGCGTTCGTCTACAGTAGCAGTTTTTATATTTAGGATTCACTCTGTTCTCTCCTATATAGATAGATGAATTTGGAACTCTAAATCCATCATGGTTTGTAGTAGCTCTTTGAATCTTCATAAAATCAAGTAGTTCTATGTTTTGTCTCCATGGCTTGTTTTCTATTCAAGTAGCCATAGGCACAGACTGTGGAAAGCCCTTTCATTGAGAGGCGTTGCCTAGCTTCTAAGAAATATCGAATTTCCGAAACACCAGCAAATATTTTTTCACCCAATCTTGATGATAATTGGTGGTAATGATCAGTACACAAATCCCACTTGGCTCACCAAATTTTGCTCTTCTAGGTTGAAGCATTCGTCTACAGTAGCAGTTTTTATATTTAGGTTTCCCCCTGTTCTCTCCTATATAGATAGATGAATTTGGAACTCTAAATCCAACGTGGTTTGCAGTAGCTCTTTGAAACTTGACAAAATAAAGGAGTTCTCAGTTTTGTCTCTATGGTTTGTTTCCTCTTCAAGTAGCCCTAGGCACAGACTGTGGAAAAGCACTTTCATTGAGAGGGGTTACCAAGCTTCTAAGAAATCACGAGTTACCGAAATATCAGCAAATATTTTTTCACCCAATCTTGATGATACTTGGCGGTAATGATCGGTACACAAATCCCACTTGACTCACCCAACTTTGTTCTTCTAGTTTGAAGCGTTCGTTTACAGTAGCAGTTTATATTTTTAGGTTTCCCTCTCTTCTCTCCTATATAGATAGATGAATTTGGAACACTAAATCCAACATGGTTTGTAGTAGCTCTTTGAAACTTGACCAAAAAAGTAGTTCTCAGTTTTGTCTCTATGATTTGTTTCCTCTTCAAGTAGCCCCAAGCAGAGACGGTGAAAAAGCACTTTCATATAAAGGGGTTGTCGAGCTTCCAAGAAATTACGAGTTTCCGAAATACAAGCAAATAATTCTTCACCCAATCTTGATGATACGTGGCGGTAATGACAAGTACACAAATCTCACTTGGCTCACCAAATTTTGTTCTTCTAGGTTGAAGCGTTTGTTTACAGTAGCAGTTTTTATTTTTAGGTTTCCCTCTGTTCTCTCCTGTATAGATAGATGAATTTGGAACTCTAAATCAAACATGGTTTGTAGTAGCTCTTTGAAACTTGAGAAAAAAAAGTAGTTCTCAGTTTTGTCAATATGGTTTGTTTTCTCTTCAAGTAGCACTAAGCAGAGACTGTGGAAAAGCCCTTTCATTGAAAGGGGTTGCCAAGCTTCCAAGAAATTACGAGTTTCCGAAATAACAGCAAATATTTTTTCACCCAATCTGGATGATACGTGGTGGTAAATACAAGCACACAAATCCCACTTGGCTCACCAAATTTTGTTCTTCTAGGTTGAAGCGTTCGTCTACAGTAGCAGTTTTTATTTTTGGTTTCACTCTGTTTCTCCTATATAGATAGATGAATTTGGAACTCTAAATCCAACATGGTTTGTAGTAGCAATTTGAAACTTGACAAAAAAAGAAGTTATCAGTTTTGTCTCTATGGTTTGTTTCCTCTTCAAGTAGCCCTAGGCACAGACTATGGAAAAGCACTTTCATTGAGAGGGGTTGCCAAGCTTCTAAGAAATAACCAGTTTCCGAAATGTCAGCAAATATTTTTTCACCGAATCATGATGATACTTGGTGGCAATGATCAGTACACAAATCCCACTTGGCTCACCAAATTTTGTTCTAGTTTGAAGCGTTCGTCTACAGTAGCAGTTTTTATATTTAGGTTTCCCTCTGTTCTCTCCTATATAGATAGATGAATTTGGATCTCTAAATCCAACATGGTTTGTAGTAGCTCTTTGAAACTTGACAAAATAAGGTAGTTCTCAGTTTTGTCTCTATGGTTTGTTTCCTCTTCAACTAGCCCTAGGAACAGACTGTGGAAAAGCACATTCATTGAGATTGGTTGCCAAGCTTCTAAGAAATAACGATTTTCGCAAATACCAGCAAATATTTTTTCACCCAATCTTGATGATACTGTGTGGTGATGATGGGTACACAAATCCTACTTGAATCACCAATTTTTGTTCTTCTAGGTTGAAGTGTTCGTTTACAGTAGCAGTTTATATTTTTAGGTTTCCCTCTGTTCTCTCTTATATAGATAGATGAATTTGGAACTCTAAAACCAACATGGTTTGTAGTAGCTCTTTGAAACTTGACAAAAAAAATAGTTCTCAGTGTTGTCTCTATGTTTTGTTTCCTATTCAAGTAGCCCTAAGCAGACACTGTGGAAAAGCACTTTCATTCAAAGTGGTTGCCAAGCTTCCAAGAAATTACGAGTTTACGAAATACCAGCAAATATTTTTTCACCCAAACTTGATGATACGTGGTGGTAATGACATGTACAAAAATCTAAATTGGCTCACCAAATTTTGTTCTTCTAGGTTGAAGCGTTCGTCTATGGTAGCAGTTTTTATATTTTGGTTTCACTCTGTTCTCTCCTATATAGATAGATGAATTTGGAACTCTAAATCCAACATGGTTTGTAGTAGCTATTTGAAACTTCACAAAATTAAGTATTTCTCTGTTCTGTCTCTATGGTTTGTTTCCTCTTCTAGTAGCCCTAGCACAGACTGCGGAAAAGCACTTTCATTGAGAGGGGTTGCCAAGCTTCTAAGAAATAACGAGTTTCCGAAATACCAGCAAATATTTTTTCACCCAATCTTGATGATACTTGGCGGTAATTATCGGTACACAAATCCCACTTGACTCGCCAAATTTTGTTCTAGTTTGAAGCGTTCGTTTACAGTAGGAGTTTATATTTTTAGGTTTCTCTCTGTTCTCTCCTATATAGATAGATGAATTTGGAACTCTAAATCCAACATGGTTTGTAGTAGCTCTTTGAAACTTGATCAAAAAAGTAGTTCTCAGTTTTGTCTCTATGATTTTTCCCTCTTCAAGTAGCCCTAAGCAGAGACTGTGAAAAAGCACTTTCATTGAAAGGGGTTGCCGGGCTTCCAAGAAATTACGAGTTTCTGAAATACAAGGAAATAATTTTTCACCCAATCTTGATGATACGTGGTGGTAATGACAAGTACACAAATCTCACTTGGCTCACCAAATTTTGTTATTCCAGTTTGAAGCGTTCGTTTACAGTAGCAGTTTTTATTTTTAGGTTTCCCTCTGTTCTCTCCTATCTAGATAGATGAATTTGGAACTCTAAATCCAACATGGTTTGTAGCAGCTCTTTGAATCTTGACAACATAAAGGAGTTATCAGGTTTGTCTCTATGGTTTGTTTTCTCTTCAAGTAGCCCTAGGCACAGACTGTGGAAAAGAACTTTCATTGAGAGGGGTTGCCAAGCTTCTAAGAAATAACGAGTTTCCGAAATAACAGCAGATATTTTTTCGCCCAAACTGGATGATACTTGGTGGTAAATACAAGCACACAAATCCCACTTGGCTCACCAAATTTTGTTCTTCTAGGTTGAAGCGTCCGTCTACCGTAGCAGTTTTTATTTTTGGTTTCACTCTGTTTCTCCTATATAGATAGATGATTTTTTAACTCTAAATCCAACATGGTTTGTAGTAGCACTTTGAAACTTGACAAAAAAGAAGTTATCAGTTTTGTCTTTATGGTTTGTTTCCTCTTCAAGTAGCCCTAGGCACAGACTATGGAAAAGCACTTTCACTGAGAGGGGTTGCCAAGCTTCTAAGAAATAACCATTTTCCGAAATACCAGCAAATATTTTTTCACCCAATCATGGTGATACTTGGTGGTAATGATCAGTACACATTCCCACTTGGCTCACCAAATTTTGTTCTAGTTTGAAGCGTTCGTCTACAGAAGCAGTTTTTATATTTAGGTTTCCCTCTGTTCTCTCCTATATAGATAGATGAATTTGGATCTCTAAATCCAACATGGTTTGTAGTAGCTCTTTGAAACTTGACAAAATAAGGTAGTTCTCAGTTTTGTCTCTATGGTTTGTTTCCTCTTAAACTAGCCCTAGGAACAGACTGTGGAAAAGCACATTCATTGAGATTGGTTGCCAAGCTTCTAAGAAATAACGATTTTCGCAAATACCAGCAAATATTTTTTCAACCAATCTTGATGATACTGTGTGGTAATGATGGGTACACAAATCCTACTTAAGTCACCAATTTTTGTTCTTCTAGTTTGAAGTGTTCGTTTACAGTAGCAGTTTATATTTTTAGGTTTCCCTCTGTTCTCTCTTATATAGATAGATGAATTTGGAACTCTAAAACCTACATGGTTTGTAGTAGCTCTTTGAAACTTGACAAAAAAATAGTTCTCAGTTTTGTCTCTATGGTTTGTTTCCTATTCAAGTAGCCTTAAGTAGACACTGTGGAAAAGCACTTTCATTCAAAGTGGTTGCCAAGCTTCCAAGAAATTACGAGTTTACGAAATACCAGCAAATATTTTTTCACCCAAACTTGATGATACGTGGTGGTAATGACATGTACAAAAATCTAAATAGGCTCACCAAATTTTGTTCTTCTAGGTTGAAGCGTTCGTCTATGGTAGCAGTTTTTATATTTTGGTTTCACTCTGTTCTCTCCTATATAGATAGATGAATTTGGAACTCTAAATCCAACATGGTTGTAGTAGCTATTTGAAACTTCACAAAATTAAGTATTTCTCTGTTCTGTCTCTATGGTTTGTTTCCTCTTCTAGTAGCCCTAGCACAGACTGCGGAAAAGCACTTTCATTGAGAGGGGTTGCCAAGCTTCTAAGAAATAACGAGTTTCCGAAATACCAGCAAATATTTTTTCACCCAATCTTGATGATACTTGGCGGTAATGATCGGTACACAAATCCCACTTGACTCACCAAATTTTGTTCTTCTAGTTTGAAGCGTTCGTTTACAGTAGCAGTTTATATTTTTAGGTTACCCTCTGTTCACTCCTGTATAGATAGATGAATTTGGAACTCTAAATCCAACATGGTTTGTAGTAGCTCTTTGAAACTTGAGAAAAAAAAGTAGTTATCAGTTTTGTCAATATGGTTTGTTTTCTCTTCAAGTAGCACTAAGCAGAGAATGTGGAAAAGCCCTTTCATTGAAAGGGGTTGCCAAGCTTCCAAGAAATTACGAGTTTCCGAAATAACAGCAAATATTTTTTCACCCAATCTGGATGATACGTGGTGGTAAATACAAGCACACAAATCCCACTTGGCTCACCAAATTTTGTTCTTCTAGGTTGAAGCGTTCGTCTACAGTAGCAGTTTGTATTTTTGGTTTCACTCTGTTTCTCCTATATAGATAGATGAATTTGGAACTCTAAATCCATCATGGTTTGTAGTAGCAAGTTGAAACTTGACAAAAAAAGAAGTTATCAGTTTTGTCTCTATGGTTTGTTTCCTCTTCAAGTAGCCTTAGGCAAAGACTATGGAAAAGCACTTTCATTGAGAGGGGTTGCCAAGCTTCTAAGAAATAACGAGTTTCCCAAATGTCAGCAAATATTTTTTCACCGAATCATGATGATACTTTTGGTAATGATCAGTACACAAATCCCACTTGGCTCACCAAATTTTCTTCTAGTTTGAAGCGTTCGTCTACAGTAGCAGTTTTTATATTTAGGTTTCCCTCTGTTCTCTCCTATATAGATAGATGAATTTGGAACTCTAAATTCAACATGGTTTGTAGTAGCTCTTGAAACTTGATCAAAAAAGTAGTTCTCAGTTTTGTCTCTATGATTTTTCCCTCTTCAAGTAGCCCCAAGCAGAGACTGTGAAAAAGCACTTTCATTGAAAGGGGTTGCCGAGATTCCAAGAAATTACGAGTTTCTGAAATACAAGGAAATAATTTTTCACGCAATCTTGATGATACGTGGTGGTAATGACAAGTACACAAATCTCACTTGGCTCACCAAATTTTGTTATTCCAGTTTGAAGCGTTCGTTTACAGTAGCAGTTTTTATTTTTAGGTTTCCCTCTGTTATTTCCTATATAGATAGATGAATTTGGAACCCTAAAGCCAACATGGTTTGTAGCAGCTCTTTGAAACTTGACAACATAAAGGAGTTATCAGGTTTGTCTCTATGGTTTGTTTCCTCTTCAAGTAGCCCTAGGCACAGACTGTGGAAATGCACTTTCATTGAGAGGGGTTGCCAAGCTTCTAAGAAATAACGAGTTTCCGAAATAACAGCAGATATTTTTTTGCCCAATCTGGATGATACGTGGTGGTAAATACAAGCACACAAATCCCACTTGGCTCACCAAATTTTGTTCTTCTAGGTTGAAGCGTCCGTCTACCGTAGCAGTTTTTATTTTTGGTTTCACTCTGTTTCTCCTATATAGATAGATGATTTTGGAACTCTAAATCCAACATGGTTTGTAGTAGCACTTTGAAACTTGACAAAAAAGAAGTTATCAGTTTTTTCTTTATGGTTTGTTTCCTCTTCAAGTAGCCCTAGGCACAGACTATGGAAAAGCACTTTCACTGAGAGGGGTTGCCAAGCTTCTAAGAAATAACCATTTTCCGAAATACCAGCAAATATTTTTTCACCCAATCATGGTGATACTTCGTGGTAATGATCAGTACACAAATCCCACTTGGCTCACCAAATTTTGTTCTAGTTTGAAGCGTTCGTCTACAGTAGCAGTTTTAGTATTTAGGTTTCCCTCTGTTCTCTCCTATATAGATAGATGAATTTGGAACTCTAAATCCAACATGGTTTGTAGTAGCGCTTTGAAACTTGACAAAAAAAAGTAGTTCACAGTATTGTCTCTATGGTTTGTTTCCTCTTCAAGTAGCCCTAAGCAGAGACTGTGGAAAAGCACTTTCATTAAAAGGTGCTGCCAAGCTCTCAAGAAATTACGAGTTTCCGAAATACCAGCAAATATTTTTTCACCCAATCTGGATGATACGTGTTGGTAATGACAAGTACACAAGTCACACTTGGCTCACCAAATTTTGTTCTTTTAGTTTGAAGCGTTAGTTTAGAGTAGCATTTTTTATATGTAGGTTTCACTCTGTTCCCTTCTATATATATAGATGAATTTGGAACTCTAAATCCAACATGGTTTGTAGTAGCTCTTTAAAACTTGACAAAATAAGGTAGTTCTCAGTTTTGTCTCTACTATTTGTTTCGTCTTCAAGTAGCCCTAAGCAGAGACTGTATAAAAGCACTTTCATTGAGAGGGGTTGCCAAGCTTCCAAGAATTAACCAGTTTCCGAAATGCCAGCAAATTTTTTTTCACCCAATCTTGATGATAATTGGTGGTAATGATCAGTACATATTTCCAACATGGCTCACCAAATATTGTTCTTCTAGGTTGAAGCGTTCGTCTACAGTAGCAGTATTTATATTTAGGATTCACTCTGTTCTCTCCTATATAGATAGATGAATTTGGAAGTCTAAATCCATCATGGTTTGTAGTAGCTCTTTGAAACTTCATAAAATCAAGTAGTTCTTTGTTTTGTCTCCATGGCTTGTTTTCTATTCAAGTAGCCATAGGCACAGACTGTGGAAAGCCCTTTCATTGAGAGGCGTTGCCTAGCTTCTAAGAAATATCGAATTTCTGAAACACCAGCAAATATTTTTTCACCCAATCTTGATGATAATTGGTGGTAATGATCAGTACACAAATCCCACTTGTCTCACCAAATTTTGCTCTTCTAGGTTGAAGCATTCGTCTACAGTAGCAGTTTTTATATTTAGGTTTCCCCCTGTTCTCTCCTATACAGATAGATGAATTTGGAACTCTAAATCCAACGTAGTTTGTAGTAGCTCTTTGAAACTTGACAAAATAAAGGAGTTCTCAGTTTTGTCTCTATGGTTTGTTTCCTCTTCAAGTAGCCCTAGGCAGAGACTGTGGAAAAGCACTTTCATTGAGAGGGGTTACCAAGCTTCTAAGAAATCACGAGTTTCCGAAATACCAGCAAATATTTTTTCACCCAATCTTGATAATACTTGGCGGTAATGATCGGTACACAAATCCCACTTGACTCACCAAATTTTGTTCTTCTAGTTTGAAGCGTTCGTTTACAGTAGCAGTTTATACTTTTAGGTTTCCCTCTCTTCTCTCCTATATAGATAGATGAATTTGGAACTCTAAATCCAACATAGTTTGTAGTAGCTCTTTGAAACTTGACCAAAAAAGTAGTTCTCAGTTTTGTCTCTATGATTTGTTTCCTCTTCAAGTAGCCCCAAGCAGAGACGGTGAAAAAGCACTTTCATAGAAAGGGGTTGTCGAGCTTCCAAGAAATTACGAGTTTCCGAAATACAAGCAAATAATTTTTCACCCAATCTTGATGATACGTGGCGGTAATGACAAGTACACAAATCTCACTTGGCTCACCAAATTTTGTTCTTCTAGTTTGAAGCGTTCGTTTACAGTAGCAGTTTATACTTTTAGGTTTCCCTCTCTTCTCTCCTATATAGATAGATGAATTTGGAACTCTAAATCCAACATGGTTTGTAGTAGCTCTTTGAAACTTGAGAAAAAAATGTAGTTCTCAGTTTTGTCAATATGGTTTGTTTTCTCTTCAAGTAGCACTAAGCAGAGACTGTGGAAAAGCCCTTTCATTGAAAGGGGTTGCCAAGCTTCCAAGAAATTATGAGTTTCCGAAATAACAGCAAATATTTTTTCACCCAATCTAGATGATACGTGGTGGTAAATACAAGCACACAAATCCCACTTGGCTCACCAAATTTTGTTCTTCTAGGTTGAAGCGTTCTTCTACAGTAGCAGTTATTATTTTTGGGTTTCCCTCTGTTCTCTCCTATATAGATACATGAATTTGGAACTTTAAATCCCAAATAGTTTATAGTAGCTCTTTAAAACTTGACAAAAAAAATTGATTCTCAGTTTTGTCTCTATGGTTTGTTTCCTCTTCAAGTAGCCCTAAGCAGAGACTGTGGAAAAGCACTTTCATTGAAAGGGGTTGCCAAGCTTCCGAGAAATTACGAGTTTCCGAAATACCAGCAAATATTTTTACCCAATTTTGTTGATACTTGGTGTTAATGACAGTACACAAATCCCACTTGGCTCACCAAATTTTGTTCTTCTAGGTTGAAGCATTTGTCTACAATAGCAGTTTTTATATTTAGGTTTCCCTCTGTCTCTCCTAATTAGATAGATGAATTTGGAACGCTAAATCCAAAATGGTTTGTAGTAGCTCATCGAATCTTGACAAAATAAAGGAGTTCTCAGTTTTGTCTCTATGGTTTGCTTCCTCTTCAAGTAGCCCTAGGCACAAACTTGGAACAGCACTTTCATTGAGAGGGGTTGCCAAGCTTCTAAGAAATAACGAGTTTCTGAAATACCAGAAAATACTTTTTCACCCAATCTTGATGATACTTGGTGGTAATGATTGGTACACAAATCCCACTAGGCTCACCAAATTTTGTTCTTCTAGGTTGAAGCGTTCATCTACAGTAGCATTTATTATAAATAGGTTTCCCTCTGTTCTCTCCTATATAGATAGATGAATTTGGAACTTTAAATCCAACATGGTTTGTAGTAGCTTTTTAAAACTTGACAAAAAATTAGTTCTCAGTTTTGTCTCTATGGTTTGTTTTTTCTTCAAGTAGCCCTAAGCAGAGACTGTGGAAAAGCACTTTCATTTAAAGGGGTTGCCAAGCTTCTGAGAAATTACAAGTTTCTGAAATACCAGCAAATATTTTTTCACCCTTTCTTGATGATACCTTGTGGTAGAGACAAGTACACAAATCCCATTGTCTCACCAAATTTTGTTCTTCTATGTTGAAGCGTTCTTTACAGAAGCAGATTTTATTTTTAGGTTTCACTTTGTTCACATCTATATAGATAGATGAATTTGGAACTCTAAATCCAACATGGTTTGTAGTAGCTCTTTGAATCTTGACAAAATAAAAGAGTTCTCAGTTTTGTCTCTATGGTTGGTTTCCACTTCACTTAGCCCTAGGCACAGACTGTGTAAAAGCCATTTCATTGAGAGGGGTTGCCAAGCTTCTAAGAAATAACGAGTTTCGGAAATACCAGCAAATATTTTTTCACCCAATCTTGATGATACTTGATCGTAATGATCAGTACACAATTCCCACTTGGCTCACCAAATTTTGTTCTTCTAGGTTGAAGCGTTCGTCTACAGTAGCAGTTTTTATGTTTAGGTTTCACTCTATCTCTCCTATATAGATAGATGAATTTGCAACTCTAAATCCAACATGGTTTGTAGTAGCTCTTTGAAACTTGACAAAAAAAATAGTTCTCAGTTTTGTCCCTATGGTTTGTTTCCTCTTGAATTAGCCCTAAGCAGAGACTGTGGAAAACCACTTTCATTGAAAGGGGTTGCCAAGTTTCCAAAAAATTACGAGTTTCCGAAATACCAGCATATATTTTTTCACCCAATCTTGATGATACGTGGTGGTAATGACAAGTACACAAATCCAACTTGGCTCACCAAAATTTGTTCTTCTAGTTTGAAGCGTTCGTTTACGGTAGCAGTTTATATATTTAGGTTTCCCTCTGCTCTCTCTAATATAGATAGATGAATTTTAACTCTAAATCCAATATGGTTTGTAGTAGCTCTTTGAAACTTGACAAAAAATAGGAGTACTCAGTTTTGTCTCTATGGTTTGTGTCCTCTTCAAGCAGTCCTAGGCACAGACTGTGGAAAAGCACTTTCATTGAGAGGGGTTGCGATGCTTCTAAGAAATAACGAGTTTCCGAAATACCAGCAAATATTTTTTCTCCCAATCTTGATGATACGTGGTGGTAATGACAAGTACTAAAATCCCAAATTGCTCACCAAATTTTGTTCTTCTAGTTTGAAGCGTTCGTTTACAGTAGCAATTTATATTTTTAGGTTTCCCTCTGTTTTCTTCTATAGATAGATGAATTTGGAACTCTAAATCCAACATGGTTAGTAGTAGCTCTTTGAAACTTCACAAAAAAAGTAGTTCTCAGGTTTTTCTCCATGATTTTTTTCCTCATCATGTAGCCCGAAGCAGAGACTGTGGAAAAGCACTTTCATTGAAATGATTTGCCAAGCTTAGAAGAAATTATGAATTTCCGAAGTACCAGCAAATATTTTTTCACACAATCTTGATGATACTTGGTGGTAATGATGGCTACACAAATCCCAAATGGCTCACCAAATTTTGTTCTTCTAGTTTGATCCGTTCGTTTACATTAGCAGTTTATATTTTTAGGTTCCCCTCTGTTCTCTCCTATATAGATAGATGATTTGGAACTCTAAATCCAACATGGTTAGTAGTAGCTCTTTGAAACTTCACAAAATAAGTTGGTCTTAGTTTTGTCTCTATGATTTGTTTCCTCTTAAGTAGCCCTAAGGAGAGACTGTGGAAAAGCACTTTCATTGAAAGGGGTTGCCAAGCTTCCAAGAAATTACGAGTTTCCGAAATACCAGCAAATATTTTTTCACCCAATCTTGATGATAAGTGGTGGTAATGACAAGTACACAAGTCCCACTTGGCTCACCAAATTTTGTTCTTCTAGTTTGAAGCGTTCGTTTACAGTAGCAGTTTATATTTTTAGGTTTCGCTCAGTTCTCTCCTATATAGATAGATGAATTTGGAACTCTAAATCCAACATGGTTTGTAGTAGCTCTTTGAAACTTGACAGAATAAAGGAGTTCTCAGTTTTGTCTCTATGGTTTGTTTTTTCTTCAAGTAGCTCTAGGCACAGACTGTGGAAAAGCACTTTCATTGAGAGGGTTGCCAAGCTTCTAAGAAATAACGAATTTCCGAAATACCAGCAAATATTTTTTCACCCAATCTTGATGATAAGTGGTGGTAATGACAAGTACACAAGTCCCACTTGGCTCACCAAATTTTGTTCTTCTAGTTTGAAGCGTTCGTTTACAGTAGCAGTTTATATTTTTAGGTTTCGCTCAGTTCTCTCCTATATAGATAGATGAATTTGGAACTCTAAATCCAACATGGTTTGTAGTAGCTCTTTGAAACTTGACAAAAAAATAGTTCTCAGTTTTGTCCCTATGGTTTGTTTCCCCTTCAAGTATCCCTAAGCAGAGACTGTGGAAAAGAACTTTCATTGAAAGGGGTTGCCAGGCTTCCAAGAAATTACGAGTTCCCGAAATACCAGCAAAAATTTTTTCACCCAATCTTGATGATACTTGGTGGTAATGATCAGTACACAAATCCCACTTGGCTCACCAAATTTTGTTTTTCTAGGTTGAAGCCTTGGTTTACAGTAGCAGTTTTTATATTTAGGTTTCACTCTGTTTTCTATATATATAGATAGATGAATTTGGAACTCTAAATCCAACATGGTTTGTAGTAGCTCTTTGAAACTTGACAGAATAAAGGAGTTCTCAGTTTTGTCTCTATGGTTTGTTTTTTCTTCAAGTAGCTCTAGGCACAGACTGTGGAAAAGCACTTTCATTGAGAGGGTTGCCAAGCTTCTAAGAAATAACGAATTTCCGAAATACCAGCAAATATTTTTTCACCCAATCTTGATGATAAGTGGTGGTAATGACAAGTACACAAGTCCCACTTGGCTCACCAAATTTTGTTCTTCTAGTTTGAAGCGTTCGTTTACAGTAGCAGTTTATATTTTTAGGTTTCGCTCAGTTCTCTCCTATATAGATAGATGAATTTGGAACTCTAAATCCAACATGGTTTGTAGTAGCTCTTTGAAACTTGACAAAAAAATAGTTCTCAGTTTTGTCCCTATGGTTTGTTTCCCCTTCAAGTATCCCTAAGCAGAGACTGTGGAAAAGAACTTTCATTGAAAGGGGTTGCCAGGCTTCCAAGAAATTACGAGTTCCCGAAATACCAGCAAAAATTTTTTCACCCAATCTTGATGATACTTGGTGGTAATGATCATTACACAAATCCCACTTGGCTCACCAAATTTTGTTTTTCTAGGTTGAAGCCTTGGTTTACAGTAGCAGTTTTTATATTTAGGTTTCACTCTGTTTTCTATATATATAGATAGATGAATTTGGAACTCTAAATCCAACATGGTTTGTAGTAGCTCTTTGAAACTTGACAGAATAAAGGAGTTCTCAGTTTTGTCTCTATGGTTTGTTTTTTCTTCAAGTAGCTCTAGGCACAGACTGTGGAAAAGCACTTTCATTGAGAGGGTTGCCAAGCTTCTAAGAAATAACGAATTTCCGAAATACCAGCAAATATTTTTTCACCCAATCTTGATGATATGTGGTGGTAAAGACAAGCACACAAATCCCAAATGGCTCACCAAATTTTGTTCTTCTAATTTGAAGCCTTCGTTTACAGTAGCAATTTATATTTTTAGGTTTCCCTCTGTTCTCTCCTATCTAGATAGATGAATTTGGAACTGTAAATACAACATGGTTTGTAGAAGCTCTTTGAAACTTGACAAAAAAGGAGTTCTCAGTTTTGTCTCTATGGATTGTTTCCTCTTCAAGTAGCCCTAGGCACAGACTGTTGAAAAGCACTCTCATTGACAGGGGTTGCCAAGCTTCTAAGAAATAACGCATTTCCGAAATAAAGCAAATATGTTTTCACCCAATCTTGATGATACTTGGTGGTAATGATCAGTACACAAATCCCACTTGGCTCACCAAATTTTGTTCTTCTAGGTTGAAGCGTTCGTCTACAGTAGCAGTTTTTATATTTAGGTTTCACTCTGTTCTCTCCTGTATAGATAGATGAATTTGGAACTCTAAATCCAACATGGTTTGTATTAGCTCTTTGGAACTTGACAAAATAAAGGAGTTCTCAGTTTTGTCTCTGTGGTTTGTTTCCTCTTCAAGTAGCCCTAGGCACAGACTGTGTAGAAGCACTTTCTTTGAGAGGGGTTGCCAAGCTTCTAAGAAATAACGAGTTTCCTAAATACCAGCAAATATTTTTTCACCCAATCTTGATGATACTTGGTGTTAATGATCAGTACACAAATCCCACTTGGCTCACCAAATTTTGTTCTTCTAGGTTGAAGCATTCCTCTACAGTAGCAGTTTTTATATTTAGGTTTCCCTCTGTTCTCCCCTATATAGATAGATGAATTTGGAATTCTAAATCCAACATGGTTTGTAGTAGCTCTTTGAAACTTGAGAAAATAGTATTTCTCAGTTTTGTCTCTATGGTTTGTTTTCTCTTCAAGTAGCCCTAAGCAGAGACTGTGGAAAAGCACTTTCATTGAAAGGGGTTGCCAAGCTTCCAAGAAATTATGAATTTCCGAAATAACACCAGATATTTTTTCACCCAAACTTGATGATACGTGGTGGTAAATACAAGCACACAAATCCCACTTGGCTCACCAAATTTTGTTCTTCTAGGTTGAAGCGTTCGTCTACAGTAGCAGTTTTTATTTTAAGTTTCACTCTGTTTCTCCTACATAGATAGATGAATTTGGAACTCTAAATCCAACATGGTTTGTAGTAGGAGTTTGAAACTTGACAAAAAAAGAAGTTATCAGTTTTGTCTCTATGGTTTGTTTCCTCTTCAAGTAGCCCTAGGCACAGACTATGGAAAAGCACTTTCATTGAGAGGGGTTGCCAAGCTTCTAAGAAATAACAATTTTCCGAAATACCAGCAAATACTTTTTCACCCAATCCTGATGATACGTGGCGGTAATGATCGGTACAAAAATCCCACTTGACTCACAAAATTTTGTTCTTCGAGTTGAAGCGTTCGTTTACAGTAGCAGTTTATATTTTTAGGTTTTCCTCTGTTCTCTCCTATATAGATAGATGAATTTGGAACTCTAAATCCGACATGGTTTGTAGTAGTTCTTTGAAACTTGACCAAAAGGTAGTTCTCAGTTGTGTCTCTATGATTTGTTTCCTCTTCAATTAGGCCCAAGCAGAGACTGTCAAAAAGCACTTTCATTGAAAAAGGTCGCCAAGCTTCCAAGAAATTACAAGTTTCCGAAGTACAAGCAAATAATTTTTCACCCAATCTTGATGATACGTGGTGGTAAAGACAAGTACACAAATCTCACATGGCTCACCAAATTAGTTTTTCTAGGTTGAAGCATTCGTTTACAGTAGCAGTTTGTATTTTCAGGTTTCCCTCTGTTGCCAGGCTTCTATGAAATAAAGAGTTTCCGAAATACCAGCAAATATTTTTTCACCCAAACTTGATGACACGTGGTGATAGTGATCAGTACACAATACCACTTGGCTCAAAAACCTTTGTTCTTCTAGGTTGAAGCGTTCGTCTACAGTAGCAGTTTTTATATTTAGGTTCACTCTGTTTTCTCCTATATAGATAGATGAATTTGGAACTCTAAATCCAACATGGTTTTTAGTAGCTCTTTGAATCTTGACAAAATAAAGGAGTTCTCAGTTTTGTCTCTATGGTTTGTTTCCTCTTCAAGTAGCCCTAGGCACAGACTGTGGAAAAGCCCTTTCATTGAGAGGGGTTGCCAAGCTTCTAAGAAATAACGAGTTTCCGAAATACCAGCAAACATTTTTTCACCCAATCTTGATGATACGTGGTGGCAATGATCAGTACACAAATCCCAGTTGGCTCACCAAATTTTGTTCTTCTAGGTTGACGGGTTAGACTATAGTAGCAGTTTTTATATTTAGGTTTCCCTCTGTTCCCTCCTATATATACAAATGAATTTGGAACTCTAAATCCAACAGGGTTTGTAGTAGCTCTTTGAAACTTGACAAAATAAAGGAGTTCTCACTTTTGACTCTATGGTTTGTTTCCTCTTCAATAGCCCTAGGCACAGACTGTGGAAAAGCACTTTCATTGAAAGGGGTTGCCAAGCTTCTAAGAAATAACGAGTTTCTGAAATACCAGCAAATACTTTTTCACCCAATCTTGATGATACTTGGTGGTAATGATCGGTACACAAATCAAACTTGGCTCACCAAATTTTGTTCTTCTAGGTTGAAGCGTTACTCTACAGTAGCAGTTATTATATTTAGGTTTCCCTCTATTCTCTCCTATATAGATAGATGAATTTGGAACTTTAAATCCCAAATGGTTTATAGTAGCTCTTTAAAACTTGACAAAAACAATTGATTCTCAGTTTTCTCTCTATGGTTTGTTTCCTCTTCAAGTAGCCCTAGGCACAGACTGTGAAAAAGCACTTTCATTGAGAGGGGTTGCCAAGCTTCTAAGAAATAACGGGTTTCCTAAATACCAGCAAATATTTTTCCCCCAATGTTGATGATATTTGGTGGTAATGATCAGTACACAAATCCCACTTGGCTCACCAAATTTTGTTCTTCTAGGTTGAAGCGTTCGTCTACAATAGCAGTTTTTATATTTAGGTTTCCCTCTGTTCTCTCCTATATAGATAGATTAATTTGGAACGCTAAATCCAACATGGTTTGTAGTAGCTCATCGAAACTTGACAAAATAAAGGAGTTCTCAGTTTTGTCTCTATGGTTTGCTTCCTCTTCAAGTAGCCCTAGGCACAGACTTTGGAATAGCACTTTCATTGAGAGGGGTTGCCAAGCTTCTAAGAAATAACGAGTTTCTGAAATACCAGAAAATACTTTTTCACCCAATCTTGATGATACTTGGTGGTAATGATTGGTACACAAATCCCAATAGGCTCAACAAATTTTGTTCTTCTAGGTTGAAGCGTTCGTCTACAGTAGCAGTTATTATAAATAGGTTTCCCTCTGTTCTCTCCTATATAGATAGATGAATTTGGAACTTTAAATCCAACATGGTTTGTAGTAGCTTTTTACAACTTGACAAAAAATTAGTTCTCAGTTTTGTCTTTATGGTTTGTTTTCTCTTCAAGTAGCCCTAAGCAGAGACTGTGGAAAAGCACTTTCATTTAAAGGGGTTGCCAAGCTTCTGAGAAATTACGAGTTTTCTGAAATACCAGCAAATATTTTTTCACCCTTTCTTGATGATACGTTGTGGTAGTGACAAGTACACAAATCCCACTTGTCTCACCAAATTTTGTTCTTCTATGTTGAAGCGTTCTTTACAGAAGCAGATTTTATTTTTAGGTTTCACTTTGTTCACTTCTATATAGATAGATGAATTTGGAACTCTAAATCCAACATGGTTTGTAGTAGCTCTTTGAATCTTGACAAAATAAAAGAGTTCTCAGTTTTGTCTCTATGGTTGGTTTCCACTTCACGTAGCCCTAGGCACAGACTGTGTAAAAGCCATTTCATTGAGAGGGGTTGCCAAGCTTCTAAGAAATAACTAGTTTCGGAAATACCAGCAAATATTTTTTCACCCAATCTTGATGATACTTGATCGTATGATCAGTACAAAAATCCCACTTGGCTCACCAAATTTTGTTCTTCTAGGTTGAAGCGTTCGTCTACAGTAGCAGTTTTTATGTTTAGGTTTCACTCTGTTCTCTCCTATATAGATAGATGAATTTGCAACTCTAAATCCAACATGGTTTGTAGTAGCTCTTTGAAACTTGACAAAAAAAGTAGTTCTCAGTTTTGTCCCTATGGTTTGTTTCCTCTTCAATTAGCCCTAAGCAGAGACTGTGGAAAACCACTTTCATTGAAAGGGGTTGCCAAGCTTCCAAGAAATTACGAGTTTCCGAAATACCAGCATATATTTTTTCACCCAATCTTGATGATACGTGGTGGTAATGACAAGTACACAAATCCAACTTGGCTCACCAAAATTTGTTCTTCTAGTTTGAAGCGTTCGTTTACGGTAGCAGTTTATATATTTAGGTTTCCCTCTGCTCTCTCTAATATAGATAGATGAATTTGGAACTCTAAATCCAATATGGTTTGTAGTAGCTCTTTGAAACTTGACAAAAAATAGGAGTACTCAGTTTTGTCTTTATCGTTTGTGTCCTCTTCAAGCAGTCC
This sequence comes from Callospermophilus lateralis, assembly GCF_048772815.1. Classification (NCBI taxonomy): domain Eukaryota; kingdom Metazoa; phylum Chordata; class Mammalia; order Rodentia; family Sciuridae; genus Callospermophilus; species Callospermophilus lateralis. The sequence continues at coordinate 67,531 of NW_027515105.1, forward strand.
TAGGCACAGACTGTGGAAAAGCACTTTCATTGAGAGGGGTTGCGATGCTTCTAAGAAATACCGAGCTTCCGAAATACCAGCAAATATTTTTTCTCCCAATCTTGATGATACGTGGTGGTAATGACAAGTACTAAAATCCCAAATTGCTCACCAAATTTTGTTCTTGTAGTTTGAAGCGTTCGTTTACAGTAGCAATTTATATTTTTAGGTTTCCCTCTGTTCTCTCCTATAGATAGATGAATTTGGAACTCTAAATCCAACATGGTTAGTAGTAGCTCTTTGAAACTTCACAAAAAAAGTAGTTCTCAGGTTTTTCTCCATGATTTGTTTCCTCATCATGTAGCCCGAAGCAGAGAATGTGGTAAAGCACTTTCATTGAAATGATTTGCCAAGCTTAGAAGAAATTACGAGTTTCCGAAGTACCAGCAAATATTTTTTCACACAATCTTGATGATACTTGGTGGTAATGATGGGTACACAAATCCCAAATTGCTCACCAAATTTTGTTCTTATAGTTTGATCCGTTCGTTTACATTAGCAGTTTATATTTTTAGGTTTCCCTCTGTTCTCTCCTATATAGATAGATGATTTGGAACTCTAAATCCAACATGGTTAGTAGTAGCTCTTTGAAACTTCAAAAATAAGTTGGTCTCAGTTTTGTCTCTATGATTTGTTTCCTCTTAAGTAGCCCTAAGGAGAGACTGTGGAAAAGCACTTTCATTGAAAAAGGTTGCCAAGCTCCAAGAAATTACGAGTTTCCGAAATACCAGAAAATATTTTTTCACCCAATCTTGATGATAAGTGGTGGTAATGACAAGTACACAAGTCCCACTTGGCTCACGAAATTTTGTTCTTCTAGTTTGAAGCGTTCGTTTACAGTAGCAGTTTATATTTTTTGGTTTACCTCGGTTCTCTCTTTATTGATAGATGAATTTGGAACTCTAAATCTAACATGGTTTGTAGTAGCTCTTTGAAATTTGACAAAATAAAAGAAGTTCTCAGATTTGTCTCTATGATTTGTTCCCTCTTCAAGTAGCCCTAGGCACAGACTTTGGAAAAGCACTTTCATTGAGAGGGGTGACAAGCTTCTAAGAAATAACGAGTTTCCGAAATACCAGCAAATATTTTTTCACCCAAACTTGATGATAATTGGTGTTAATGATCAGTACACAAATCCCACTTGGCTCACAAATTTTGTTCTTCTAGTTTGAAGCGTTCGTTTACAGTAGCAGTTTATATTTTTAGGTTTCCCTCTGTTCTCTCCTATATAGATAGATGATTTGGAACTCTAAATCCAACATGGTTAGTAGTAGCTATTTGAAACTTCACACAAAAAAGTTTGTCTCAGTTTTGTCTCTATGATTTGTTTCCTCTTGAAGTAGCCCTAAGAAGAGACTGTGGACAAGCACTTTCATTGAAAGGGGTTGCCAAGCTTCCAAGCAATTACGAGTTTCCGAAATACCAGCAAATATTTTTTCACGCAATCTTGATAATACGTGGTGGTAATGACAAGTACACAAATCCAACTTGGCTCACTAAATTTTGTTCTTCTAGTTTGAAGCATTTGTTTACAGTAGCAGTTTACATTTTTAGGTTTCCCTCTGTTCTCTCCTATATAGATAGATGAATTTGAAACTCTAAAGCCAACATGGTTTGTAGTAGCTCTTTGAAACTTGACAAAATAAAAGGAGTTCTCAGTTTTGTCTGTATGGTTTGTTTCCTTTTCAAGTAGCCCTATTCACAGACTTTGGAAAAGCACTTTCATTGAGAGGTGTTGCCAATCTTTTAAGAAATAAAAGTTTCCGAAATACCAGCAAATATTTTTTCACCCAATCTTGATGATACTTGGTGGTAATGATCAGTACACAAATCCCACTTGTCTCACCAAATTTTGTTCTTCTAGGTTGAAGCGTTCGTCTACAGTAGCAGTTTTTATATTTAGGTTTTCCTCTGTTCTCTCCTACATAGATAGATGAATTTGGAACTCTGAATCCAACATGGTGTGTAGTAGCTCTTTAAAACTTGACCAAAAAAATTAGTTCTCAGTTTTGTCTCTATGGTGTTTCCTCTTCAAGTAGCCCTAAGCAGAGACTGTGAAAAAGCACTTTCATTGAAAGGGGTTGCCAAGCTTCCAAGAAATTCCGAGTTTTCGAAATAACAGCAAATATTTTTTCACCCAATCTTGATGATACGTTTTGGAAATGACAAGTACTCAAATCCCACTTGGCTCATCAAATTGTGTTCTTTTAGGTTGAAGCGTTCGTTTACAGTAGCTGTTTTTATTTTTAGGTTTCACTCTGTTCTCTCTTATATAGATAGATGAATTTGGAACTCTAAATCCAACATGGTTTGTAGTAGCTCTTTGAAACTTCACAAAATAAAAAAGTTCTCAGTTTGTCTCTATGGTTTGTTTCCTCTTCAAGAAGCCCTAGGCACAGACTGTGGAAAAGCACTTTCATTGAGAGTGGTTGCCAAGCTTCTAAGAAATAACGAGTTTCCGAAATACCAGCAAATACTTTTTCACCCAATCTTGATGATACTTGGTGGTAATGATCAGTACACAAATCCCACTTGGCTCACCAAATTTGGTTCTTCTAGGTTGAAGCGTTCGTCTACAGTAGCAGTTTTTATATTTAGGTTTCCCTCTGTTCTCTCGTATATAGATAGATGAATTTGGAATTCTAAATCCAACTTGGTTTGTAGTAGCTCTTTAAAACTTGGCAATAAAATTAGTTCTCAGTTTTGTCTCTATGCTTTGTTTCCTCTTCAAGTAGCCCTAAGCAGAGACTGTGGAAAAGCACTTTCATTGAAAGGGGTTGTCAAGCTTCCAAGAAATAACGAGTTTCCGGAATACCAGCAAATATTTTTTCACCCAATCTTGATGATACCTGGTGGTAATGACAAGTACACAAATCCCACTTGGCTCATATAATTTTGTTCTTCTAGGTTGAAGCGTTCGTCTACAGTAGCATTTTTTATATTTAGGTTTCCCTCTGTTCTCTTCTATATAGATAGATGATTTGGAACTCTAAATCCAACATGGTTAGTAGTAGCTATTTGAAACTTCACACAAAAAAGTTTGTCTCAGTTTTGTCTCTATGATTTGTTTCCTCTTTAAGTAGCCCTAAGAAGAGACTGTGGACAAGCACTTTCATTGAAAGGGGTTGCCAAGCTTCCAAGAAATTACGAGTTTCCGAAATACCAGCAAATATTTTTTCACGCAATCTTGATGATACGTGGTGGTAATGACAAGTACACAAATCCAACTTGGCTCACTAAATTTTGTTCTTCTAGTTTGAAGCATTTGTTTACAGTAGCAGTTTACATTTTTAGGTTTCCCTCTGTTCTCTCCTATATAGATAAATGAATTTGGAACTGTAAATCCAACATGGTTTGTAGTAGCTCTTTGAAACTTGACAAAATAAAAGGAGTTCTCAGTTTTGTCTCTATGGTTTGTTTCCTTTTCATGTAGCCCTAGGCACAGACTTTGGAAAAGCACTTTCATTGAGAGGGGTTGCCAATCTTTTAAGAAATAACGAGTTTCCGAAATACCAGCAAATATTTTTTCACCCAATCTTGATGATACTTGGTGGAAATGATCAGTACAAAAATCCCACTTGGCTCACCAAATTTTGTTCTTCTAGGTTGAAGCGTTCGTCTACAGTAGCAGTTGTTATATTTAGGTTTTCCTCTGTTCTCTCCTACATAGATAGATGAATTTGGAACTCTAAATCCAACATGGTTTGTAGTAGCTCTTTAAAACTTGACAAAAAAAAATAGTTCTCTGTTTTGTCTCTATGGTTTGTTTCCTCTTCAAGTAGCCCTAAGCAGAGACTGTGAAAAAGCACTTTCATTGAAAGGGGTTGCCAAGCTTCGAAGAAATTCCGAGTTTTCGAAATACCAGCAAATATTTTTTCACCCAATCTTGATGATACGTGGTGGTAATGACAAGTACACAAATCCCACTTGGCTCCTCAAATTGTGTTGTTCTAGGTTGAAGCGTTCGTTTACAGTAGTAATTTTTATTTTTAGGTTTCACTCTGTTCTCTCCTATATAGATAGATGAATTTGGAACTCTAAATCCAACATGGTTTGTAGTAGCTCTTTGAAACTTCACAAAATAAAGGAGTTCTCAGTTTTGTCTCTATGGTTTGTTTCCTCTTCAAGTAGCCCTAGGCATGGACTGTGGAAAAGCACTTTCATTGAGAGGGGTTGCCAAGCTTCTAAGAAATAACGAGTTTCCGAAATACCAGCAAATACTTTTTCACCCAATCTTGATGATACTTGGTGGTAATGATCACGACACAAATCCCACTTGGCTCACCAAATTTGGTTCTTCTAGGTTGAAGCGTTCGTCTACAGTAGCAGTTTCTATATTTAGGTTTCCCTCTGTTCTCTCGTATATACATAGATGAATTTGGAATTCTAAATCCAACATGGTTTGTAGTAGCTCTTTAAAACTTGACAAAAAAAATTAGTTCTCAGTTTTGACTCTATGCTTTGTTTACTCTTCAAGTAGCCCTAGGCACAGACTGTGGAAAAGCACTTTCATTAAGAGGGGTTGCCAAGCTTCTAAGAAATAACGAGTTTCCGAAATACCTGCAAATATTTTTTCACCCAATCTTGATGATACGTGGTGGTAATGACAAGTACACAAATCCCACTTGGCTCACCAAAATTTGTTCTTCCAGTTTGACGCGTTCAAATACGGTAGCAGTTTATATTTTTAGATTTTCCTCTGTTCTCTCCTATATAGATAGATGAATTTGGAACTCTAAATCCAACATGGTTTGTAGTAGCTTTTTGAAACTTGACAAAAATAGGAGTACTCAGTTTTGTCTCTATGGTTTGTTTCCATTTCTGGATGTCCTAGGCACAGACTGTGGATAAGCACTTTCATTGAGAGGGGTTTCCAAGGTTCTAAGAAATAACGAGTTTCCGAAATACCAGCAAATATTTTTTCACCCAATCTTTATGATACTTGGTGGTAATGATCAGTACAAAAATCCCACTTGCCTTACCAAATTTTGTTCTTCTAGGTTGAAGCGTTCGTCTACAGTAGCAGTTTTTATATGTAGGTTTCACTCTGTTCTCTCTAATATAGATAGATGATTTTGGACCTCTAAATCCAACATGGTTTGTAGTAGCTCTTTGAAACTTGACAAAATAAAGGAGTTCTCAGTTTTGTCTCTATGGTTTGTTTTTCTTCAAGTAGCCCTAGGCAAAGACTGTGGAAAAGCACTTTCATTGAGAGGGGTTGACAAGCTTCTAAGAAATAACGAGCTTCTGAAATACCAGCAAATATTTTTTCACGCAATCTTGATGATAATTGGTGTTAATGATCAGTACACAAATCCCACTTCGCTCACAAATTTTGTTCTTCTAGTTTGAAGCGTTCGTCTACAGTAGCATTTTATATTTTTACGTTTCCCTCTGTTCTCTCCTATATAGATAGATGATTTGGAACTCTAAATCCAACATGGTTAGTAGTAGCTCTTTGAAACTTCACACAAAATAGTTGGTCTCAAATTTTGTCTCTATGCTTTTTTTCCTCTTCAAGTAGCCCTAAGCAGACACTGTGGAAAAGCACTTTCATTGAAAGGGGTTGCCAATCTTCCAAGAAATAACGAGTTTCCGGAATACCAGCAAATATTTTTTGACCCAATCTTGATGATACCTGGTGGTAATGACAAGTACACAAATCTCACTTGGCTCATCAAATTTTGTTCTTCTAGGTTGAAGCTTTCGTCTACAGTAGCACTTTTTATATTTAGGTTTCCCTCTGTTCTCTCCTATATAGATAGATGAATTTTGGAACTCTAAATCCAACATGGTTAGTAGTAGCTCTTTAAAACTTGAAAAAAAAAATTAGTTCTCAGTTTTGACTCTATGCTTTGTTTACTCTTCAAGTAGCCCTAGGCACAGACTGTGGAAAAGCACTTTCATTAAGAGGGGTTGCCAAGCTTCTAAGAAATAACGAGTTTCCGAAATACCAGCAAATATTTTTTCACCCAATCGTGATGATACGTGGTGGTAATGACAAGTACACAAATCCCACTTGGCTCACCAAAATTTGTTCTTCTAGTTTGACGCGTTCAATTACGGTAGCAGTTTATATTTTTAGATTTTCCTCTGTTCTCTCCTATATAGATAGATGAATTTGGAACTCTAAATCCAACATGGTTTGTAGTAGCTTTTTGAAACTTGACAAAAATAGGAGAACTCAGTTTTGTCTCTATGGTTTGTTTCCATTTCTGGATGTCCTAGGCACAGACTGTGGATAAGCACTTTCATTGAGAGGGGTTTCCAAGGTTCTAAGAAATAACGAGTTTCCGAAAAAGCAGCAAATATTTTTTCACCCAATCTTCATGATACTTGGTGGTAATGATCAGTACAAAAATCCCACTTGGCTTACCAAATTTTGTTCTTCTAGGTTGAAGCGTTCGTCTACAGTAGCAGTTTTTATATGTAGGTTTCACTCTGTTCTCTCTTATATAGATAGATGATTTTGGACCTCTAAATCCAACATGGTTTGTAGTAGCTCTTCGAAACTTGACAAAATAAAGGAGTTCTCAGTTTTGTCTCTATGGTTTGCTTTCTCTTCAAGAAGCCCTAGGCACAGACTGTGGAAAAGCACTGTCATTGAGAGGGGTTGCCAAGCTTCTAAGAAATAACGAGTTTCCGAAATACCAGCAAATACTTTTTCACCCAGTCTTGATGATATTTGGTGGTAATGATCACGACACAAATCCCACTTGGCTCACCAAATTTGGTTTTCTAGGTTGAAGCATTCGTCTACAGTAGCAGTTTTAATATTTAGGTTTCCCTCTGTTCTCTCGTATACAGATAGATGAATTTGGAATTTTAATCCAACATGGTTTGTAGTAGCTCTTTAAAACTTGACAAAAAAAAGTAGTTCTCAGTGTTGTCTCTATGGTTTGTTTCCTCTTCAAGTAACCCTAAGAAGAGACTGTGGAAAAGCACTTTCATTGAGAGGGGTTGCCAAGCTTCTAAGAAATAACGAGTTTCCGAAATACCAGCAAATATTTTTTCACCCAATCTTGATGATACGTGGTGGTAATGACAAGTACACAAATCCCACTTGGCTCACAAAAATTTGTTCTTCTAGTTTGACGCGTTCAATTACGGTAGCAGTTTATATTTTTAGATTTCCTTCTGTTCTCTCCTATATAGATAGATGAATTTGGAACTCTAAATCCAACACGTTTTGTAGTAGCTTTTTGAAACTTGACAAAAACAGGAGTACTCAGTTTTGTCTCTATGGTTTGTTTCCTTTTCAGGATGTCCTATTCACAGACTGTGGATAAGCACTTTGATTGAGAGCGGTTGCCAAGCTTCTAAGAAATAACGACTTTCCGAAATACCAGCAAATACATTTTCACCCAATCTTGATGATACTTGGTGGTAATGATCACGACACAAATCCCACTTGGCTCACCAAATTTTGTTCTTCTAGGTTGAAGCGTTCGTCTACACTAGCAGTTTTTATATTTAGGTTTCCCTCTGTTCTCTCCTATATACATAGATGAATTTGGAACTCTAAATCCAACATGGTTAGTAGTAGCTCTTTGAAACTTCACAAAATAATGGAATTCTCAGTTTTGTCTCTATGGTTTGTTTCCTCTTCAAGTAGCCCTAGGCACATACTGTGGAAAAGCACTTTCATTGAGAGGGGTTGCCAAGCTTCTCAGAAATAACGGGTTTTCGAAATACCAGCAAATATTTTTTTCCCCCAATCTTGATGATAATTGGTGTTAATGATCAGTACACAAATTCCACTTGGCTCACAAATATTGTTCTTCTAGTTTGAAGCGTTCGTTTACAGTAGCAGTTTATATTTTTAGGTTTCCCTCTGTTCTCTCCTATATAGATAGATGATTTGGAACTCTAAATCCAACATGGTTAGTAGTAGCACTTTGAAATTTCACACAAAAATATTGGTCTCAGTTTTGTCTCTATGATTTGTTTCCTCTTCAAGTAGCCCTAAGAAGAGACTGTGGACAGCACTTTCATTGAAAGGGGTTGCCAAGCTTCCAAGAAATTACGAGTTTCCGAAATACCAGCAAATATTTTTTCACCCAATCTTGATGATACTTGGTGGTAATGATCAGTACACAAATCCCACTTGTCTCACCAAAGATTGTTCTTCTAGGTTGAAGCGTTCGTCTACAGTAGCAGTTTTTATATTTAGGTTTTCCTCTGTTCTCTCCTACATAGATAGATGAATTTGGAACTCTAAATCCAACATGGTTTGTAGTAGCTCTTTGAAACTTCACAAAAAAAATTAGTTCTCAGTTTTGTCTCTATGGTTTGTTTCCTCTTCAAGTAGCCCTAAGCAGAGACTGTGAAAAAGCACTTTCATTGAAAGGGGTTGCCAAGCTTCAAAGAAATTCCGAGTTTTTGAAATACCAGCAAATATTTTTTCACCCAATCTTGATAATACGTGGTGGTAATGACAAGTACACAAATCCCACTTGGCTCATCAAATTGTGTTCTTCTAGGTTGAAGCGTTCGTTTACAGTACCAGTTTTTATTTTTAGGTATCACTCTGTTCTCTCCTATATAGATAGATGAATTTGGAACTCTAAATCCAACATGGTTTGTAGTAGCTCTTTGAAACTTCACAAAATAAAGGAGTTCCCTGTTTTGTCTCTATGGTTTGTTTCCTCTTCAAGTAGCCCTAGGCACAGACTGTGTAAAAGCACTTTCATTGAGAGGGGTTGCCAAGCTTCTAAGAAATAACGAGTTTCTGAAATACCAGCAAATACTTTTTCACCGAATCTTGATGATACTTGTTGGTAATGATCACTACACAATTCCCACTTGGCTAACCAAATTTGGTTCTTCTAGGTTGAAGCGTTCGTCTACAGTAGCAGTTTTTATATTTAGGTTTCTCTCTGTTCTCTCATATACAGATAGATGAATTTGGAATTCTAAATCCAACATGGTTTGTAGTAGCTCTTTAAAACTTGGCAAAAAAAATTAGTTCTCAGTTTTGTCTCTATGCTTTGTTTCCTCCTCAAGTAGCCCAAAGCAGAGACTGTGGAAAAGCACTTTCATTGAAAGGGGTTGCCAATCTTCCAAGAAATAACGAGTTTCTTGAATACCAGCAAATATTTTTTCACCCAATCTTGATGATACCTGGTGGTAATGACAAGTACACAAATCCCACTTGGCTCATCAAATTTTGTTCTTCTAGGTTGAAGCTTTCGTCTACAGTAGCAGTTTTTATATTTAGGTTTCCCTCTGTTCTCTCCTATATAGATAGATGAATTTGGAACTCTAAATCCAACATGGTTTGTAGTAGCTCTTTAAAACTTGACAAAAAAAAGTAGTTCTCAGTTTTGTCACTATGGTTTGTTTCCTCTTCAAATAACCCTAAGAAGAGACTGTGGAAAAGCACTTTCATTGAGAGGGGTTGCCAAGCTTCTAAGAAATAACGAGTTTCCGAAATACCAGCAAATATTTTTTCACCCAAACTTGATGATACGTGGTGGTAATGACAAGTACACAAATCCCACTTGGCTCACCAAAATTTGTTCTTCTAGTTTGACGCGTTCAATTACGGTAGCAGTTTATATTTTTAGATTTCCCTCTGTTCTCTCCTATATAGATAGATGAATTTGGAACTCTAAATCCAACACGGTTTGTAGTAGCTTTTTGAAACTTGACAAAAATAGGAGTACTCAGTTTTGTCTCTATGGTTTGTTTCCTTTTCAGGATGTCCTAGGCACAGACTGTGGATAAGCACTTTGATTGAGAGCGGTTGCCAAGCTTCTAAGAAATAACGAATTTCCGAAATACCAGCAAATACATTTTCACCCAATCTTGATGATACTTGGTGGTAATGATCACGACACAAATCCCACTTGGCTCACCAAATTTTGTTCTTCTAGGTTGAAGCGTTCGTTTACAGTAGCAGTTTTTATTTTTGGGTTTCACTCTGTTCTCTCCTGTATAGATAGATGAATTTGGAACTCTAAATCCAACATGGTTTGTAGTAGCTCTTTGAAACTTGACAAAATAAAGGAGTTCTCAGTTTTGTCTCTATGGTTTGTTTCCTCTTCAAGTAGCCCTAAGCAGAGACTGTGAAAAAGCACTTTCATTGAAAAGGGTTGCCAAGCTTCCTATAAATTCCGAGTTTTCGAAATACCAGCAAATATTTTTTCACCCAATCTTGATGATACGTGGTGGTAATGACAAGTACACAAATCCCACTTGTCTCACCAAATTTTGTTCTTCTAGGTTGAAGCGTTCGTCTACAGTAGTAGTTTTTATATTTAGGTTTCACTTAGTTCTCTCCTATATAGATAGATGAATTTGGAACTCTCAATCCAACATTGTTTGTAGTAGCTCTTTGAAACTTGACAAAAAAATAGGAGTTCTCAGTTTTGTCTCTATGGTTTGTTTCCTCTTCAAGTAGCACTAGGCACAGACTGTGGAAAAGCACTTTCATTGAGAGGGGTTGCCAAGCTTCTAAGAAATAACGAGTTTCTGAAATACCAGCAAATATTTTTTCACCCAATCTTGATGATACGTGGTGGTAATGACAAGTACAAAAATCCCACTTGGCTCACCAAAATTTGTTCTTCTAGTTTGACGCGTTCAATTACGGTAGCAGTTTATATTTTTAGGTTTCCCTCTGTTCTCTCCTATGTAGATAGATAAATTTGGAACTCTAAATCCAACATGGTTTGTAGTAGCTCTTTGAAACTTGACAAAAATAGGAGTACTCAGTTTTGTCTCTATGGTTTGTTTCCTCTTCAGGATGTCCTAGGCACAGACTGTGGATAAGCACTTTCAAGAGAGGGGTTTCCAAGTTTCTAAGAAATAACGAGTTTCCGAAATACCAGCAAATATTTTTTCACCCAATCTTCATGATACTTGGGGGTAATGATCAGTACACAAATCCCACTTGTGTCACCAAATTTTGTTCTTCTAGGTTGAAGCGTTCGTCTACAGTAGCAGTTTTTATATGTAGGTTTCACTCTGTTCTCTCTTATATAGATAGATGAATTTGGAACTCTAAATCCAACATGGTTTGTAGTAGCTCTTTGAACTTGACAAAAAAAAATTAGTTCTCATTTTTGTCTCTATGGTTTTTTTCTCTTCATGTAGCCCTAAGCCGAGACTGTGGAAAGGAAATTTCATTGAAAGGGGTTGCCAAGTTTCCAAGAAATTACGAGTTTCCGAAATACCAGCAAATATTTTTTCACGCAATCTTGATGATACGTGGTGGTAATGACAAGTACACAAATCCCACTTGGCTCACCATATTTTGTTCTTCTAGTTTGAAGCATTCGTTTACAGTAGCAGTTTATATTTTTAGGTTTCCCTCCTGTTCTCTCCTATATAGATAAAGGAATTTGGAACTCTAAATCCAACATGGTTTGTAGTAGCACTTTGAAACTTGACAAAATAAAGGAGTTCTCCGTTTTTCTCTATGGTTTCTTTTCTCTTCAAGTAGCCCTAGGCACAGACTTTGGAAAAGCACTTTGATTGAGAGGGGTTACCAAGCTTCTAAGAAATAACGATTTTCCGAAATACCAGCAAATACTTTTTCACCCAACTGGATGATACTTGGTGGTAATGATCACGACACAAATCCCACTTGGATCACAAAATTTTGTTCTTCTAGGTTGAAGCGTTCGTCTACAGTAGCAGTTTTTATATTTAGGTTTCCCACTGTTCTCTCCCATATAGATAGATTTATTTGGAATTCTAAATCCAACATGGTTTGTAGTAGCTTTTAAAACTTGACAAAAAAATTAGATCTCAGTTTTGTCCCTATGGTTTGTTTCCTCTTCAAGTAGCCCTAAGCAGAGACTGTGGAAAAGCACTTTCAATGAAAGGGGTTGCCAAGCTTCCAAGAAATTACGAGCTTCCGGAATACCAGCAAATATTTTTTCACCGAATCTTGATGATACGTGGTGGTAATGACAAGTACACAAATCCCACTTGGCTCATCAAACTGTGTTCTTCTAGGTTGAAGCTTTCGTCTAGAGTAGCAGTTTTTATATAATAGCTTTCTCTCTGTTCTCTCCTATAAAGATAGATGAATTTGGAACTCTAAATCCTACATGGTTTGTAGTAGCTCTTTAAAACTTGACAAAAAAATTAGTTCTCAGTTTTGTCTCTATGGTTTGTTTCCTCTTAAAGTAACCCTAAGAAGAGACTGTGGAAAAGCACTTTCATTGAAAGGGGTTGCCAAGCTTTCAAGACATTACGAGTTTCCGAAATACCAGCAAATATTTTTTCACCCAATCTTGATGATACGTGGTGGTAATGACAAGTACACAAATCCCACTTGGCTCATCAAATTGTGTTCTTCTAGGTTGAAGCGTTCGTTTACAGTAGCAGTTTTTATTTTTAGGTTTCACTCTGTTCTCTCCTATATAGATACATGAATTTGGAAGTCTATATCCAACATGGTTTGTAGTAGCTCCTTGAAACTTGACAGAATAAAGGAGGTCTCAGTTTTGTCTCTATGGTTTGTTTCCTCTTCAAGTAGCCCTAGGCACAGACTGTGGAAAAGCACTTTCATTGAGAGTGGTTGCCATGCTTCTAAGAAATAACGAGTTTCCGAAATACCAGCAAATATTTTTTCACCCAATCTTGATGATACGTGGTGATAATGATCAGTACAGAATACCACTTGCCTCACCAAACTTTGTTCTTCCAGTTGAAGCGTTCCTCTACAGTAGCAGTTTTTATATTTAGGTTTCACTCTGTTCTTTCCTATATAAATAGATGAATTTGGAACTCTATATCCAACATGGTTTGTAGTAGCTCCTTGAAACTTGACAAAATAAATTAGTTCTAAATTTTGTCTCTATGGTTTGTTTCCTCTTCAAGTAGCCCTAGGCACAGACTGTGGAAAAGCACTTTCATTGAGAGGGGTTACCAAGCTTCTAAGAAATAACGAGTTTCCAAAATACCAGCAAATATTTTTTCCCCCAATTTTGATGATACTTGGCGGTAATGATCGGTACACACATCCCACTTGACTCACCAAATTTTGTTCTTCTATTTTGAAGTGTTCGTTTTACAGTAGCAGTTTATATTTTTAAGTTTCCCTCTGTTCTCTCCTATATAGATAGATGAATTTGGAACTCTAAATCCAACATGGTTTGTAGTAGCTCTTTGAAACTTGACCAAAAAAGTAGTTCTCAGTTTTGTCTCTATGATTTGTTTACTCTTCATGTAGCCCCAAGCAGAGACGGTGAAAAAGCACTTTCATAGAAAGGGGTTTTTCGAGCTTTCAAAAAATTACGAGCTTCCGAAATACAAGCAAATAATTTTTCACCCAATATTGATGATAAGTTGTGGTAATGACAAGTACACAAATCTCACTTGGCTCACCAAATTTTGTTATTCTAAGTTGAAGCGTTCGTTTACAGTAGCAGTTTTTATTTTTAGGTTTCCCTCTATTCTCTCCTATATAGATAGATGAATTTGGAACTCTAAATCCAACATGGTTTGTCGTAGCTCTTTGAAACTTGACAAAATAAGGTAGTTCTCAGTTTTGTCTCTATGGTTTGTTTACTCTTCAACTAGCCCTAAGAACAGACTGTGGAAAAGCACATTCATTGAGATGGGTTGCCATGCTTCTAAGAAATAACGATTTTCCCAAATACCAGCAAATATTTTTTCACCCAACCTTGATGATACTTGGCAGTAATGATGGGTACACGAATCCTACTTGAATCATCAAATTTTGTTCTTCTAGTTTGAAGTGTTCGTTTACAGTAGCAGTTTATATTTCTAGGATTCCCTCTGTTCTCTCTTATATAGATAGATGAATTTGGAACTCTAAATCCAACATGGTTTGTAGTAGCTCTTTGAAACATGACAAAAAAAGTAGTTCTCAGTTTTGTCTCTATGGTTTGTTTCCTATTCAAGTAGCCCTAAGCAGAGACTGCCGAAGAGCACGTTCATTCAAAGGGGTTGCCAAGCTTCCAAGAAATTATGAGTTTACGAAATACCAGCAAATATTTTTTCACCCAAACTTGATGATACGTGGTGGTAATGACATGTACAAAAATCTAAATCCGCTCACCAAATTTTGTTCTTCTAGGTTGAAGCGTTCGTCTACGGTAGCAGTTTTTATATTTTGGTATCACTCTGTTCTCTCCTATATAGATAGATGAATTTGGAACTCTAAATCCAACATGGTTTGTAGTAGCTCTTTGAAACTTGACAAAAAATAGGAGTTCTCAGTTTTGTCTCTATGGTTTGTTTCCTCTTCAAGTAGCCCTAGGCACAGACTGTGGAAAAGCACTTTCATTGAGAGGGGTTGCCAAGCTTCTAAGAAGTAACGAGTTTCTGAAATACCAACAAATATTTTTTCAAAAATCTTGATGATACTTGGTGGTAATGATCGGTACACAAATCCAACTTGGCTCACCAAATTTTGTTTTTCTAGGGTGAAGCGTTCGTCTACAGTAGCAGTTATTATATTTAGGTTTCCCTCTGTTCTCTCCTATATAGATAGATGAATTTGGAACTCTAAATCCAACTTGGTTTTTAGTAGCTCTTTGAAACTTGACAGAATAAAGGAGTTCTCAGTTTTGTCTCTATGGTTTGTTTCCTCTTCAAGTAGCCCTAGTCACAGACTTTGGAAAAGCACTTTCATTGAGAGGGGTTGCCAAGCTTCTAAGAAATAACAAGTTTCCGAAATACCAGCAAATATTTTTTCTCTCAATCTTGATGATACGTGGTGGTAGGACAAGTACACTAATCCCAAATTGCTCACCAAATTTTGTTCTTCTAGTTTGAAGCGTTCGTCTACAATAGCAGTTTTTATATTTAGGGTTCCCTCTGTTCTCTCCTATAGATAGATGAATTTGCAACTCTAAATCCAACATGGTTATTAGTAGTTCTTTGAAACTTCACAAAAAAACAGTAGTTCTCAGTTTTTTCTCCATGATTTGTTTCCTCTTCATGTAGCCCTAAGCAGAGACTGTGGAAAAGAACTTTCATTGAATTGGGTTGCGAAGCTTCCAAGAAATTATGAGTTTTCGAAATAGCAGCAAATATTTTTTCTCCCAGTCTTGATGATACGTGGTGGTAATGACAAGTACACAAATCCCACTTGGCTCATCAAAATGTGTTCTTCTAGGTTGAAGCCTTCGTCTAGAGTAGCAGTTTTTATATTTAGGTTTCCCTCTGTTCCCTCCTATATAGATAGATGAATTTGGAACTCTAAATCAACATGGTTTGTAGTAGCTCTTTGAAACTTCACAAAATAAAGGAGTTCTCAGTTTTGTCTCTATGGTTTGTTTCCTCTTCAAGTAGCCCTAGGCACAGACTTTGGAATAGCACTTTCATTGAGAGGGGTTGCCAAGCTTCTAAGAAATAACGAGTTTCCGAAATACCAGCAAATATTTTTTCACCCAATCTTGATGATACGTGGTGGTAATGACAAGTACACAAATCCCACTTGGCTCACCAAAATTTGTTCTTCTAGTTTGACGCGTTCAATTACGGTAGCAGTTTATATTTTTAGATTTCCCTCTGTTCTCTCCTATATAGATAGATGGATTTCGAACTCTAAATCCAACACGGTTTGTAGTAGCTTTTTGAAACTTGACAAAAATGGGAGTACTCAGTTTTGTCTCTATGGTTTGTTTCCTTTTCAGGATGTCCTAGGAACAGACTGTGGATAAGCACTTTGATTGACAGCGGTTGCCAAGCTTCTAAGAAATAACGACTTTCCGAAATACCAGCAAAGACATTTTCACCCAATCTTGATGATACTTGGTGGTAATGATCACGACACAAATCCCACTTGGCTCACCAAATTTTGTTCTTCTAGGTTGAAGCGTTCGTCTACAGTAGCAGTTTTTATTTTTAGGTTTCACTCTGTTCTCTCCTATATGGATAGATGAATTTGGAACTCGAAATCCAACATGGTTTGTAGTAGCTCTTTGAAACTTGACAAAATAAAGGAGTTCTCAGTTTTGTCTCTATGGTTTGTTTCCTCTTCAAGTAGCCCTAAGCAGAGACTGTGAAAAAGCACTTTCATTGAAAGGGGTTGCCAAGCTTCCAAGAAATTCCGAGTTTTCGAAATACCAGCAAATATTTTTTCACCCAATCTTAATGATACGTGGTGGTAATGACAAGTACACAAATCCCACTTGTCTCACCAAATTTTGTTCTTCTAGGTTGAAGCGTTCGTCTACTTTAGCAGTTTTTATATTTAGGTTTCACTTAGTTCTCTCCTATATAGATAGATGAATTTGGAACTCTCAATCCAACATGGTTTGTAGTAGCTCTTTGAAACTTGACAAAAAAATAGGAGTTCTCAGTTTTGTCTCTATGGTTTGTTTCCTCTCCAAGTAGCACTAGGCACAGACTGTGGAAAAGCACTTTCATTGAGAGGGGTTGCCAAGCTTCTAAGAAATAACGAGTTTCTGAAATACCAGCAAATATTTTTTCACCCAATCTTGATGATAATTGGTGTTAATGATCAGTACACAAATCACACTTGGCTCACCAAATTTTGTTCCTCTAGTTTGAAGCATTCGTTTACAGTAGCAGTTTATATTTTTAGGTTTCCCTCTGTTCTCTCCTATATAGATTGATGATTTGAAACTCGAAATCCAACATGGTTAGTAGTAGCTCTTTGAAAATTCACACAAAAATTTGGTCTCAGTTTTGTCTCTATGTTTTGTTTCCTCTTCAAGTAGCCCAAAGAAGAGACTGTGGACAAGAACTTTCATTGAAAGGGGTTGACAAGCTTCCAGAAATTACGAGTTTCCGAAATACCAGCAAATCTTTTTTCACCCAATCTTGATGATACTTGGTGGTAATGATCACGACACAAATCCCACTTGGCTCACCAAATTTTGTTCTTCTAGTTTGAAGCCTTCGTCTACAGTAGCACTTTTTATATTTAGGTTTTCCTCTGTTCTCTCCTACATAGATAGATAAATTTGGAACACTAAATACAACATGGTTTGTAGTAGCTCTTTAAAACGTGACAAAAAAAAACTTAGTTCTCTGTTTTGTCTCTATGGTTTTTGCCTCTTCAGTAGCCCTAAGCAGAGACTGTGGAAAAGCACTTTCATTGAAAGGGGTTGCCAAGCTTCCAAGAAATTACGAGTTTCCGAAATACCAGCAAATATTTTTTCACCCAATCTTGATGATATGTGGTGGTAATGACAAGTACACAAATCCCACTTGGCTCTTCAAATTGTGTTCTTCTAGGTTGAAGCGTTCGTCTACAGTAGCAGTTTTTATATTTAGGTTTCACTCTGTTATCTCCTATATAGATAGATGAATTTGGAACTGTAAATCCAACATGGTTTGTAGTAGCTCTTTGAAACTTGACCAAAAATAGGAGTTCTCAGTTTTCTCTCTATGCTTTGTTTCCTTTTCAAGCAGCCCTAGGCACAGACTGTGGAAAAGCACTTTGATTGAGAGTGGTTGCCAAGCTTCTAAGAAATAACGAGTTTCCGAAATACCAGCAAATACTTTTTCACCCAATCTTGATGATACTTGGTGGTAATGATCACGACACAAATCCCACTTGGCTCACCAAATTTTGTTCTTCTAGGTTGAATCATTCGTCAACAGTAGCAGTTTTTATATTTAGGTTTCCCTCTGTTCTCTCCTATATAGATAGATGAATTTGGAATTCTAAATAAAACATGGTTTATAGTAGCTCTTTAAAACTTGACAAAAAAAAATTATTTCTAAGTTTTGTGTCTATTGTTTGTTTCCTCTTAAAGTAGCCCTAAGCAGAGACTGTGGAAAAGCACTTTCATTGAAAAGGGTTGCCAAGCTTCCTAGAAAATACGAGTTTCCGGAATACCAGCAAATATTTTTTCACCCAATCTTGATAATACGTGGTGGTAATGACAAGTACACAAATCACACTTGGATCATCAAATTGTGTTCTTATAGGTTGAAGCGTTCGTTTACAGTAGCAGTTTTTATTTTTGGGTTTCACTCTGTTCTCTCCTATATAGATAGATGAATTTGGAATTCTAAATCCAACATGGTTTGTAGTAGCTCTTTGAAACTTGACAAAATAAAGGAGTTCTCAGTTTTGTCTCTATGGTTTGTTTCCTCTTCAAGTAGCCCTAAGCAGAGACTGTGAAAAAGCACTTTCATTGAAAAGGGTTGCCAAGCTTCCAAGAAATTCCGAGTTTTCGAAATACCAGCAAATATTTTTTCACCCAATCTTGATGATACGTGGTGGTAATGACAAGTACACAAATCCCACTTGTCTCACCAAATTTTGTTCTTCTAGGTTGAAGCGTTCGTCTACAGTAGCAGTTTTTATATTTAGGTTTCACTTAGTTCTCTCCTATATAGATAGATGAATTTGGAACTCTCAATCCAACATTGTTTGTAGTAGCTCTTTGAAACTTGACAAAAAAATAGGAGTTCTCAGTTTTGTCTCTATGGTTTGTTTCCTCTTCAAGTAGCACTAGGCACAGACTGTGGAAAAGCACTTTCATTGAGAGGGGTTGCCAAGCTTCTAAGAAATAACGAGTTTCTGAAATACCAGCAAATATTTTTTCACCCAATCTTGATGATACGTGGTGGTAATGACAAGTATAAAAATCCCACTTGGCTCACCAAAATTTGTTCTTCTAGTTTGACGCGTTCAATTACGGTAGCAGTTTTTATATTTATGTTTTCCTGTGTTCTCTCCTACATATATAGATGAATTTGGAACTCTAAATCCAACATGGTTTGTAGTAGCTCTTTAAAACGTGACAAAAAAAATTAGTTCTCAGTTTTGTATCTATGGTTTTTTCCTCTTCAAATAGCCCTAAGCAGAGACTTTGGAAAAGCACTTTCATTGAAAGGGGTTGTCAAGCTTCCAAGAAATTACGAGTTTCCGAAATACCAGCAAATATTTTTTCACACAATCTTGATGATACGTGGTGGTAATGACAAGTACACAAATCCCACTTGGCTCTTCAAATTGTGTTCTTCTAGGTTGAAGCGTTCGTTTACAGTAGCAGTTTTTATTTTTAGTTTTCACTCTGTTATCTCCTATATAGATAGTTGAATTTGGAACTGTAAATCCAACAATTTTTGTAGTAGCTCTTTGAAACTTGACAAAAAAAGGAGTTCTCAGTTTTGTCTCTATGGATTGTTTCCTCTTCAAGTAGCCGTAGGCACAGACTGTTGAAAAGCACTCTCATTGACAGGGGTTGCCAAGCTTCTAAGAAATAAAGGGTTTCCGAAATACCAGCAAATCTTTTTCCCCCAATCTTGATGATACTTGGTGGTAATGATCAGTACACAAATCCCTGTAGGCTCACCAAATTTTTTTCTTCTAGGTTGAAGCCTTCATCTACAGTAGCAGTTTTTATATTCAGGTTTCACTCTGTTCTCTCCTATATAGATAAATGAATTTGGATCTGTAAATCCAACATGGTTTGTAGTAGCTCTTTGAAACTTGACCAAAAATAGGAGTTCTCAGTTTTGTCTTTATGGTTTGTTTCCTCTCAAGCAGCCCTAGGCACAGACAGTGGAAAAGCACTTTCATTGAGAGGGGTTGCCAAGCTTCTAAGAAATAACGAGTTTCCGATATACTAGCAAATATTTTTTTACCCAAACTTGATGATACTTGGTGGTAATGATCAGTACACAAATCCCACTTGGCTTACCAAATTTTGTTCTTCTAGGTTGAAGCGTCCATCTACAGTAGAAGTTTTTGTATTTAGGTTTCCCTCTGTTCTCTCCTAGAAAGATACATGAATTTGGAACTCTAAATCCAACATGGTTTGTAGTAGCTCTTTGAAACGTGACAAAAAAATATTTCTCAGTTTTGTCCCTATGGTATGTTTCCTCTTCAAGTAGCCCTAAGCTGAGACTGTGGAAAAGAAATTTCATTGAAAGGGGTTGCTAAGCTTCCAAGAAATTACGAGTTTCCGAAATACCAGCAAATATTTTTTCACCCAATCTTGATGATACGTGGTGGTAATGACAAGTACACAAATCCCACTTGGATCAAAATTTTGTTCTTCTAGTTTGAAGCGTTCGTTTACAGTAGCAGTTTATATTTTTAGGTTTCCTTCTATTCTCTCGTATATAGATAGTGGAATTTGGAACTCTAAATCCAACATGGTTTGTAGTAGCACTTTGAAACTTGACAAAATAAAGGAGTTCTCCGTTTTGTCTCTATGGTTTGTTTCCTCTTCAAGAGGCCTAGGCACAGACTTTGGAAAAGCACTTCGATTGAGAGGGGTTGCCAAGCTTCTAAGAAATAACGAGTTTCCGAAATACCAGCAAATACTTTTTCACCCAATCTTGATGATACTTGGTGGTAATGATCACGACACAAATCCCACATGGCTCACCAAATGTTGTTCTTCTAGTTTGAAGCGTTTGTCTACAGTAGCAGTTTTTATATTTAGGTTTCCCTCTGTTCTCTCCTATATAGATAGATGAATTTGGAATTCTAAATCCAACATGGTTTGTTGTAGCTCTTTAAAACTTGACAAAAAAATTAGTTCTCAGTTTTGTCTCTGTGGTTTGTTTCCTCTTCAAGTAGCCCTAAGCAGAGACTGTGGAAAAGCACTTTCATTGAAAGGGGTTGCCAAGCTTCCAAGAAATTACGAGTTTCAGGAATACCAGCAAATATTTTCTCACCCAATTTTGATGATACGTGGTGGTAATGACATGTACACAAATCCCACTTGGCTCATCAAATTGTGTTCTTCTAGGTTGAAGCGTTCGTCTACAGTAGCAATTTTTATATTTAGGTTTTCCTCTATTCTCTCCTATATAGATAGATGAATTTGGAACTCTGTCGCGACCCCTTGCCCGCAATAAGACGCAGCTCTGGAATCTTCTTTCAGCAGTTTATTCAGGCCTTGATTAAAGTATCTTTTTGTGACCCCCTTCTTTACTGGCGAGCATCCACGCACAGCCTAATAAAGCCTCCCACGTAGCAATCTTATGCCGTCGCGTGGATCTTTCTTATAGGGTGGCAAGGGACAGCTTGCCAACTCTCCACAAAAGAATTTGTTTATCACAGGCCACAGGGGAAGCTGGCGCCATATTCTAATGGCGGCCACAATCTACAACAATGGTTTACCACAGAACTCTATATACAACATGGTTTGTAGTAGCTCTTTAAAACTTGACCAAAAAAAATTAGTTCTCAGTTTTGTCTCTCTGGTTTATTTCCTCTTCAAGTAACCCTAAGAAGAGAATGTGGAAAAAGCACATTCATTGAAAGGGGTTGCCAAGCTTCCAAGAAATTACGAGTTTCCGAAATACCAGCAAATATTTTTTCAACCAATCTTGATGATACGTGGTGGTAATGACATGTACACAAATCCCACTTGGCTCATCAAATTGTGTTCTTCTAGGTTGAAGCGTTCGTCTACAGTAGAAGTTTTTATATTTAGGTTTCCCTCTGTTCTCTCCTATATAGATAGATGAATTTGGAACTCTAAATCCAACATGGTTTGTAGTAGCGCTTTGAAACTTGACAAAATAAAGGAGTTCTCAGTTTTGTCTCTATGGTTTGTTTCCTCTTCAAGTAGCCCTAGGCACAGACTGTGGAAAAGCACTTTCATTGAGAGGGGTTGCAAAGCTTCTAAGAAATAACGGGTTTTCGAAATACCAGCAAATATTTTTTCCCTCAATCTTGATGATACTTGGTGGTAATGATCAGTACACAAATCCCACTAGTCTCACCAAATTTTCTTCTTCTAGGTTGAAGCATTTGTCTACAGTAGCAGTTTTTATAATTAGGTATCACTTTGTTCTCTCCTATATAGATATATGAATTTGGAACTCTAAATCCAACATGGTTTGTAGTAGCTCTTTGAAACTTGACAAAAAATAGGAGTTCTCACTTTTGTCTCTATGGTTTGTTTCCTCTTCAAGTAGTCCTAGGCACAGACTGTGGAAAAGCACTTTCATTGAGACGGGTTGCCAAGCTTCTAAGAAATAACGAGTTTCCGAAATACCAGCAAATATTTTTTCACACGATCTTGATGATACGTGGAGGTAATGACAAGTACACAAATCCCACTTGATTCACCAAATTTTGTTCTTCTAGTTTGAAGCGTTCATTTACAGTAGCAGATTATATTTTTAGGTTTCCCTCTGTTCTCTCCTATATAGATAGATGATTTGGAACTCTAAATCCAACATGGTTAGTAGCAGCTCTTTGAAACTTCACACAAAAAAGTTGGTCTCAGTTTTGTCTCTATGGTTTGTTTCCTTTTCAAGTAGCCCTAGGCACAGACTTTGGAAAAGCACTTTCATTGAGAGGGGTTTCCAATCTTTTAAGAAATAACGAGTTTCCGAAATACCAGCAAATATTTTTTCACCAAATCTTGATGATACGTGGTGGTAATGATCAGTACACAAATCCCACTTGGCTCACCAAATTTTGTTCTTCTATGTTGAAGCGTTCGTATACAGTAGCAGTTTTTATATTTATGTTTTCCTGTGTTCTCTCCTACATAGATAGATGAATTTGGAACTCTAAATCCAACATGGTTTGTAGTAGCTCTTTAAAACGTGACAAAAAAAAATAGTTCTCAGTTTTGTCTCTATGGTTTTTTCCTCTTCAAGTAGCCCTAAGCAGAGATTTTGGAAAAGCACTTTCATTGATAGGGGTTGCCAAGCTTCTAAGAAATAACGGGTTTCCGAAATACCAGCAAATCTTTTTCCCCCAATCTTGATGATACTTGGTGGTAATGATCAGTACACAAATCCCACTTGGCTCACCAAATTTTTTTCTTCTAGGTTGAAGCCTTCATCTACAGTAGCAGTTTTTATATTTAGGTTTCACTCTGTTCTCTCCTATATAGATAAATGAATTTGGAACTCTAAATCCAACATGGTTTGTAGTAGCTCTTTGAAACTTGACCAAAAATAGGAGTTCTCAGTTTTGTCTCTATGGTTTGTTTCCTCTCAAGCAGCCTTAGGCACAGACCGTGGAAAAGCACTTTCATTGAGAGGGGTTGCCAAGCTTCTAAGAAATAACGAGTTTCCGATATACTAGCAAATATTTTTTTACCCAAACTTGATGATACTTGGTGGTAATGATCAGTACACAAATCCCACTTGGCTTACCAAATTTTGTTCTTCTAGGTTGAAGCGTCCGTCTACCGTAGCAGTTTTTATGTTTAGGTTTCCCTCTGTTCTCTCCTATATGGATAGATGAATTTGGAATTCTAAATCCAACATGGTTTGTAGTAGCTCTTTAATACTTGACAAAAAAAATTAGTTCTCAGTTTGGTCTCTATGGTTTGTTTCCTCTTCAAGTAACCCTAAGAAGAGACTGTGGAAAAGAACTTTCATTGAAAGGGTTTGCCAAGCTTCCAAGAAATTACGAGTTTCCGAAATACCAGCAAATATTTTTTCACCCAATCTTGATGATACGTGGTGGTAATGACAAGTACACAAATCCCACTTGGCTACTCAAATTGTGTTCTTCTAGGTTGAAGCGTTCGTTTACAGTATCAGTTTTGTTTTTTAGGTTTCACTCTGTTCTCTCCTATATAGATAGATGAATTTGGAAATCTAAATCCAACATGGTTTGTAGTAGCTCTTTGAAACTTGACAAAATAAAAGGAGCTCTCGGTTTTGTCTCTATGGTTTGTTTCCTTTTCAAGTAGCCCTAGGCACAGACTTTGGAAAAGCACTTTCATTGAGAAGGGTTGCCAATCTTTTAAGAAATAACGAATTTCCGGAATACCAGCAAATATTTCTTCACCCAATCTTGATGATACTTGGTGGTAATGATCAGTACACAAATCCCACTTGGCTCACCAAATTTTGTTCTTCTAGGTTGAAGCGTTCGTCTACAGTAGCAGTTTTTATATTTAGGTTTTCCTCTGTTCTCTCTTACATAGATAGATGAATTTGGAACTATAAATCCAACATGGTTTGTAGTAGCTCTTTAAAACGTGACAAAAAAAATTAGTTCTCAGTTTTGTCTCTATGGTTTTTTCCTCTTCAAGTAGCCCTAAGCAGAATCTTTGGAAAAGCACTTTCATTTAAATGGGTTGTCAAGCTTCCAAGAAATTACGAGTTTCCGAAATACCAGCAAATATTATTTCACCCAATCTTGATGATTCGTGGTGGTAATGACAAGTACACAAATCCCACTTGGCTCTTCAAATTGTGTTCTTCTAGGTTGAAGCGTTCGTCTACTGTAGCAGTTTTTATATTTAGGTTTCACTCTGTTCTCTCTTATATAGACAAATGAATTTGGAACTCTAAAACCAGCATGGTTCGTAGTAGCACTTTGAAACATGACCAAAAATAGAAGTTCTCAGTTTTGTCTCTATGGTTTGTTTCCTCTTCAAACAACCCTAGGCACAGACTGTGGAAAAGCACTTTCATATAGAGGGGTTGCCAAGCTTCTAGGAAATAACGAGATTCCGATATACTAGCAAATATTTTTTCACCCAATCTTGATGATACTTGGTGGCAATGATCAGTACACATATCCCACTTGGTTCACCAAATTTTGTTCTTCTAGGTTAAAGCGTTCGGCTAAATTAGAAGTTTGTATATTTAGGTTTCCCTCTGTTCTCTCCTATAAAGATAGATGAATTTGGAACTCTAAATCCAACATGGTTTGTAGTAGCTCTTTGAAACTTGACAAAAAAATAGTTCTCAGTTTTGTCCTTATGGTTTGTTAGCTCTTCAAGTAGCCCTAAGCAGAGACTGTGGAAAAGAAATTTCATTGAAAGGGGTTGCCAAGCTTCCAAGAAATTAGGAGTTTCCGAAATACCAGCAAATATTTTTTCACCCAAACTTTATGATACGTGGTGGTAATGACAAGTACATAAATCCCACTTGGCTCATCAAATTGTGTTCTTCTAGGTTGAAGCGGTAGTTTACTGTAGAAGTTTTTATTTTTAGGTTTCACTCTGTTCTCTCCTATATAGACAAATGAATTTGAAACTCTAAATCCATCATGGTTTGTAGTTCCTCTTTGAAACTTCACAAAATAAAGGAGTTCTCAGTTTTGTCTCTATGGTTTGTTTCCTCTTCAAGTAGCCCTAGGCACAGACTGTGGAAAAACGCTTTCATTGAGAGGGGTGGCCAAGCTTCTAAGAAATAACGGGTTTTCGAAATACCAGCAAATATTTTTTTCCCCCAATCTTGGTGATACATGGTGGTGATGATCAGTACACAAATCCCACTTGTCTCACCAAATTTTGTTCTTCTAGGTTGAAGCGTTCGTCTACAGTAGCAGTTTTTATATTTAGGTTTCACTTTGTTCTCTCTTATATAGATAGATGAATTTGGAACTCTAAATCCAACATGGTTAGTAGTAGCTCTTTGAACCTTCACAAAAAAAAAGTAGTTCTCAGTTTTTTCTCTATGATTTTTTTCCTCTTCATGTAGCCCTAAGCAGAGAATGTAGAAAAGCCCTTTCATTGAAATGATTTGCCAAGCTTCCAAGAAATTACGAGTTTCGAAATACCAGCAAATATTATTTCACCCAATCTTGATGATATGTGGTGGTACTGACAAGTACACAAATCCCACTTGGCTCACCAAATTTTGTTCTTCTAGTTTGAAGCGTTCGTTTACAGTAGCAGTTTATATTTTTAGGTTTCACTCTGTTCTCTTTTATATAGTTAGAGGAATTTGGAACTCTAAATCCAACATGGTTTGTAGTAGAACTTTGAAACTTGTCAAACTAAAGAAGTTGTCCGTTTTGTCTCTATGGTTTGTTTCCTCTTCAAGTAACCCTAAGAAGAGACTGTGTAAAAGCACTTTCATTGAAAGGGGTTGCCAGGTTTCCAAGAAATTACGAGTTTCTGAAATACCAGCAAATACTCTTTCACCCAAACTTGATGATACTTGGTGGTAATGATCACGACAAAATCCCACTCGGCTCATAAAATTTTGTTCTTCTAGGTTGAAGCGTTCGTCTACAGTAGCAGTTTTTATATTTAGGTTTCCCTCTGTTCTCTCCTATATAGATAGATGAATTTGGAATTCTAAATCCAAGATGGTTTGTAGTAGCTCTTTAAAACTTGACCAAAAAAATTAGTTCTCAGTTTTGTCTCTATGGTTTGTTTCCTCTTCACGTAACCCTAAGAACGGACTGTGGAAAAGCACTTTCATTGAAAGGGGTTGACAATCTTCCAAGAAATTACGAGTTTCTGAAATACCAGCAAATACTTTTTCACCATCTTGATGATATATGGTGGTAATAACAAGTACACAAATCTCACTTGGCTAATCAAATTTTGTTCTTCTAGGTTGAAGCGTTCGTTTACAGTAGCAGTTCTGTTTTTTAGGTTTCATTCTGTTCTCTCCTATATAGATAGATGAATTTGGAACTATAAATCCAACATGGTTTGTAGTAGCTCTTTGAAACTTGACAAAATAAAGGAGTTCTCATTTTGTCTCTATGGTTTGTTTCCTTTTCAAGTAGCCCTAGGCACAGACTGTTGAAAAGCACTCTCATTGAATGGGGTTGCCAAGCTTCTAAGACTAACGGGTTTCCGAAATACCAGCAAATATTTTTTTCCCCAATCTTGATGATACTTGGTGGTAATGATCATTACACAAATCCAACTTGGCTCACCAAATTTTGTTCTTCTAGGTTGAAGCGTTCGTCTACAGTAGCAGTTTTTATATGTAGGTTTCACTCTGTTCTCTCTTATATAGATAGATGAATTGGAACTCTAAATCCAACATGGTTTG